>NW_010169450.1:41473-44141 GCF_000695765.1 Mesitornis unicolor
AGCATAAAAATTACCTTTGTGTTTCATAAGGCAACACAATCTCTAGCTCCCCATGGTCATTTGTCATAGGAAAATGAAAGTGTTTAATGGTATAGACCAATGCTGCATCCTCAGTCTTCTCTGAGAGCCCAGAACTTTTGGTCATGGGATAGACACTAGCCAGCCATGCATGCCACATCTATATAAAACACAGATCTGTAGTTCAAACTTTCCACTTTAAAGGAACTACATTGTTCTGGCATTTTTGAAGCAACTACTACTAGTTATTGTGCGTATGTAATACATTTTTCTGACTTAACCTCTCACATCTCATAGAGAAGCCATGTGAGGGGGGGAAATTGCACATGGGTCTTGGTATCTCTTATCAACAGCTTCTGACCTCACAGGGGTGAAGGCAAAGGTGAATCAAAGTCCTATCCAGAACTGCTGGAGACCTAGGCGTAAGGTGAAGAGTCTTTTTAAAATGGTCAGATAAGAGTTTCATGACCAGACATGAAAGCATTAAAGACAGCATAAGGAAGATGTGTCTGCAAGATCTGAGTTTGAGATGAAGAGGAAACTGCCGAGACGGCTGCCATTAGGCTGACCTGTTGTGTCTCCTGGCTTCTTTGCAGTTCTCCATCTGTCTCTGTCCATCTGGTGACCCTTGCCTTCCACTGTGATTGCAGGCTCTTGGGGCTTTTGGAGCTTCTGGAGGTTTGGGACTTTTGGAGCCCATACTGCACTTGGAACAAGTCTACATGTCCTAGTCATGAACGAGGGACCCTCATGTGATGATAGTGGTGATAGTAATAGACCAGAATTCCTATCCTTCAGGAGACCCTGGTGTTGTGATTATTTTCTCTTCTGGAACCAAAAGCAGATATTTCTCACAGAAAGGAAATTATTTTTAAAGAAATAATGAGCTCTATTAAGATTTTTTTTATCTGAAAGATACCAAACATAGGTCTGTTAAGTATTACATATAAAACAATCAGCAAGGTGTTAACAACTGTTAATGTGAACTAAGAGTCTAAATAAAATGAATTGAAATGCCAGTGACAAAACAAACTTTTTTATCATTGAAGGGAAGAAAGATTTTGTCTTACTGTAGCAAAATGTTTCAGCAATACTCAAATAAAATACTGCCACAATTGTTTGCTTCAACTTATCTTTGAAAACATCATCAGAGTTGACACATTCCTGCAAAATATTTCATAGTGATGAAGCCACACTTGTTGGATAGGACACTGTTCTTTCAGAAAAGCTCTACCTTAGAGAGTTTAGCTTTGGCTTGATGCTGGAACTCTGCATAATGAAATTATGAGAGGACTGGTGTTTGCGACAGCCCTGGGTAGAAGCACATCTTCGAATGTGTGAACAACAAAACTATCTCTGCATTAACATTCAAGATGAATCTAAGAAGTCACTGCTCCAACCTTCAGTTATATTCTGCTAAGCACCCAAATAGAACCAGGGCAACCTGGAAAAAGCTACACATACAATTAGAATAAGGAGCAGTATCAATTCTGTTGTGCCCAGACATGAATTCAACCTGTTTTTTTTTAACACCTGAAGATCCTTGAATAAAAACGTTATTATTAAGGTAGAATCTGATAAATAACATGGTTATGACCATTGCACCGACAGCTCCATAGCAATCCACCATTCAGAGGGTTTCAACAATCCAGCTGTTCCCTTTGCCTGGTAGATAACTTTGCAGGAGGGAGAGAAGGTGAAACTCCTGCCCATGCCTATTTCCCTAACTTTGACCCAACAATTCAGAGATACCAGATGCACTGTGAAAACACCAAGTCCACTATTTCCATAAATGCATGGAAACCAGCTACATTCAGGAGAGAACAAAACAGGGGTGCTGGGCTCTGTGCAATGCTTTGTATTCATCATCCTTAGAGATACAAAGGCACTTTGTGTCCTTCTCCTAGCTCTCCAGCGTTTCAGCCTTGGCATAGTGTGTAAGTAATAGGTAGATAACTTTTCTTATCTTTCCTTATTAAAGAAGAGAGTGAATAAAAGAAAGAACAAGCCCAAACTGATTCTGATCCAAGGACCTCTTCTATCTCCCATAAAAGACTCACAATTTTTGGCCTTATAAATAAGTTTAAGTTAACAGACTAACATCATAAATAACAGCTGGGTTTGAAGCTGGCAAAGAGATGAACCGCATCTATTAAATGTGGCTCACCTCCATGAGTCTAAAGTAGGCTACGAAAATATAACTGACCTGATTCCGTGAGACAGCCATGCAAGACAATGCACTGGGCACACCTGCTTCGCCTCCTTTAGCAAGCCAGCTTTGGTATTGAAGTGCCAAAAGAAAAGGTGATTCATCACAGCTTCCTTCAGAGCCCTGGTTGCCTGTATTGTTGGCAAGGGGATGTAGACGCATTCAGAAAATGGTCCTTTCCTACCCCTCCCCATCTCTGAGAACTGGAACTCTCATGATGATGTGGAAGATCTTCCTGCTGTGGGGCAGTGAAGAACCTACAACCAGCCCAGACCATGCCACCCTCCCAAAACCTGGAATATTTATAGTCTCTCAGGGCTTGGAACACTCAGTACCTGCTTTCAAGGGCCTTTCTCCCCCCCAGTGGGCTCCAATGTAAAATAAACATTCCCTGGAGAGAGATTAGCTCAGCGTCACGGGCAACCCCCCTCCCTCCCTGCT
>NW_010169451.1:0-911 GCF_000695765.1 Mesitornis unicolor
CTCCATCCTGGTCAGCGACTGGATGGGGGTGATCCGCTCCCAGAGCAGCGCCCAGCCGGCCGGTGAGACCAAAACACCCCCAAGAAAACCCCTTTTCATCCCCAAAATCCTCCCTTTTCCCCCCCAAACACCCTCTTTCCACCCCAGAATCCCCTTTTGTGCCCCAAAATCCCATTTTTTCCTCACAAAAATCATTTTTTGCCACCCAAAATCATATTTTTCCCCCCAAAAAAAATGCCACTTTTCCCCCAAAATCTTCTTTTATCCTCCCAAAATCCTCTTTTCCTTCCAAAATTGCCTGGTTTTCCCCCCCCAAAATCCTGTTTTTTCCTCAAAAATCCTCATTTCTCTCCCAAAATTTCTCTTTTTCCCTCAAAAAATCCTTTATTTCCCCCCAAAAATCCTGGTTTTCCACAAAAATCCTCTTTTTCTCTCCCCAAAAATCCTCTTTTCTACCCCAAACCTTCTTTTTTTTCCCAAAAATTCCTTTGTTTTCCCAAAATTCCCTGCTTTTTCCAAAAAATTCCTCCAAAAATCCCGTTTTCCCCTGAAATCCTCTTTTTCCCCAAAATCCTTTATTTTCCTCCAAAACCCCTCTTTTTTTCCCCAAAAAATCCTATTTATTTTTCCCCAAATTCCTCTTTTTTCCCAGAACATCCCATTTTTTTTCCCAGAAAATCATTTTTTCCACAAAAAACCTCCTTTTATCCACAAAAAATCCTATTTTTTTTCTCCCCAAAATTCTTTTCCTCCCCAAATTGTTTTTTCCCAAAAAAAAATCCTTTTTTCCTCCCAAAAATCCAGGTTTTCCCCACAGATTTCAACTTTTTTTCCCCAGAAAATCTTTTTTCTTCAAAACATCCCTGTTCCCCCCCAAATCCCCTCTTTCCCCCCCCAAATCCCCTCTTTCC
>NW_010169452.1:0-1340 GCF_000695765.1 Mesitornis unicolor
TATTCTATATATATGATATTATATAATATATATATAATAGGATATATTAAATATATCCTCTCCAAATAGGAGGAAAGGTGTAAATTTTAATCATTTCATGTTTTTTTTTTTTAATATCTCTGCTGATAAACCCAGTGATTTGGTGTTTCCACCATTGCTGTGTCCCCTCAAATCGCTCCACGTTCACCACCTCTTTTTGCACAAGTACGACGTGGAAATACTTTCATTTCTGTCAGAAAAAAGCCTCACAGCTTAGTAACAATTAGGCATGCACTTAACTGAAGTGTGCTCTTTTAGGATATTTAGGGGGAATAATAATGATGATGATGATGATGATGATGATAATAATAAATCAGTATCTTGTTTTCACCTTACCGTGTTCTTGATTTAACTTGTGTTGCATAGGTTATCTCCTTCTCCTCCCAGATATCTTCCTCCTCCTCGTTATCATCAAATTGCTGGATCCGCTCGTTGCAGCAGGCTTCAAAGAGGGAAGCGTTGGGCTGAAACGACACCAAAAAGACATCAAAATCCATTCATTCCATGGAGACAGAAACAAGAACTTCACGACAGATGAATTAAAAGCCACCACATTAACGAGGCACCCCTGTAATTACTCAAATAATTTGCCTATCGGGGTGCTCTGGGATCTCTCCATTAAAAGTTTGATTAAGCACTGACTTGCAGAAGGTGCATGATTGAAACCAAGGGCTGTGTTACAATCCCATCACACCCAAAACCCGACTATTTGGGGAAAAATGAGTTAAGAGAAGCACATAAACAGCTCTTGGTGGCTGCAAACTGAGCTGGCAGTTCTAAAAAACCCCAAATTTACTCTATCTACAAAGCACTGCTTAATGCAAACAGAGAAGAGGGAAAAAATACTCTTCATAGTCCTGTGTAGGTGAAAAATAAAGTATTTTATGACTAAGGAAATAAAAGTATTGACTAAAATCAGCTTTGGTTGCCCTGGCATCACCTCTTTAAGTCACTTCAATGAGGACTGATTTGGGTCAACCCACCAGGGAAGCCAAGACACAGCAATGGGACCCATAAGAAAGGAAATCCTCCCTGTTTTCCTTTTTTAATGGTTTGTGCGTGGAGAGATGATAAAGTAAAAAATAAGGACAAGAGATTCATGGTGCAGAGGGAGAAAGGTTCCTCCCATGCAATGAGCACGACGGCTCAAGAGCCTCAAAGCAGCAAGAAAACACCATGAGATTCTCTGAGGGCAAATGTAATGCCCCAGGCTACTTAACTGGACTCAGCTACGAGTCCAGTTCCAGTTTGCATCGATCAAAATACGAGATCAAGTCTTTTTTGTCTCGAAATGACAGAAA
>NW_010169452.1:1371-1725 GCF_000695765.1 Mesitornis unicolor
TCAGCCATGAACCTGTCCTGTCGAATCAATATCCCCAAGCACCCACTTACGCTGTCGTCGTCGGCGTCGATGTTGAAGTTGATCTCTGCGATCCTGTCGAAGGGAGCGCTGCAAAAGAGAAGGAGAAGGAATTTCAGTGCTGGCAAAGAGGAACCAGGTCCTTCTGCAGCCCCCGCACAGGACCAGGGCACATCGGAGCCCCCCGACACTTGAGGTGACCACCCAACGCCGTCTGCGTCCGCTCCAGCGGCGTCCTCTTGTGTGCTAAGTGCAGTGGTCTCTCTGAGAGGAAAGATTATTGTGTATTTGGGAATAGTTGGAAAAAAATCCAATACATTCTATATATTTATATTA
>NW_010169453.1:0-2245 GCF_000695765.1 Mesitornis unicolor
GGTAGGGGACCATGCCAGTCTAAAAGCATGGGCTAGACGAGATGTGGGAGCCTGGCGTTCTCCAGGAAAACAGCAGCCAAAGGGCGTTCCTGTGGAGAATGATAAAAAAAAAGAGAGGTTTCTTTGTTGGAGCTATTGAAACGTTTCCACCTGTGCAAATTACAGAAGCTAGAAAACCATGAGTAGGCGATCTAAATAATTTTTGTGGTGATAGTACAGAGCTGTGTGTAGCATACCCCCACCTGAGGCAAAGCTGCTGGGTCAGCAGTTGGAGCAGTAACTGCTCTGTGTGCTCCCAGAGATACTTACTTTTATTGATCCGTGATGGTTTAGGGCTGGGCTGGCCACTAAATCCTGGACAGCGGCTCTCTATTAACCCCTGTCCCCTCCCCAGAAGGGAAGAGTAAAGAGAATAAGAGAGACTTTATGGGTTGGAAAATAAAACTAACATTTAATAAAACAATAATACTAATATTACAGGATAATAATGTAAATGCAAAAATAATGAAATATATACAGATATGTACAAATATATATACAAAACCAATATAAGATCCTCTCCCTACCCTCCCCCCAATGATGATTACATCACCAGAGGCTCTGCAGAGCAGGGCACTGAAAAAGTCCCAGTCCGGACTCAGCAGCAGGTGGGAGCAGGATGCAGGAACACACGAATCAGGATCAAAGGCAGATGAACCAGCAGGGTTCTGCTTGTACTTCAGCCATGGCAGGATCGAGACGGACAGAAGGGTCCAAGATGGAAGAAGGGTCGAGACCCTCGTGATCCCTCGGCTTTATACTAATTATGACGTATGTGGGATGCAATACCTCGCTGGTCAGTTTTGGGTCCCCTTCCCCACCGTAGGCGCAGACACGGCACCCATTGTGAGACAATGGCCTTGAGCATATCTTGAAGCAGCACATACTGGAAAAACATACTGCCAGTTTTCAGCAAATTCAGCCACTAAAAAAAGCACCTGAAAGGAGGTTGTAGCAAGGTAGGATTTTGTCTCTTCTCTCAGGTTACTAGTAATAGGATGAGAGAAAATGGCCTAAAATTGTTCCAGGAAAGGTTTAGATTTGATATTAGGAAAAGTTTCTTTACTGAAGGAGTCATTGAGCACTGGAACAGGCTGCCCAGGGAAGTGGTAGAGCCACCATTCCTGGAGGTGTTCAAAAAATGTATAAGTGTGGCGCTATGAGACATGGTTTAGTGGGAATTTAGAGAGTCCTTCTGTTTGCCAGCTTTCATTTATCCTTATACTGTCTTAATTGTTCTTTTTGCTGTGCAAGCCACAAACATTCTGGTCAAACTCTGTAATATGTGAATATACTTTGTATTGCACCAACATTTTGTCTGATAACATGAGAAAGATAGTGTAGACATAAAATATCCAAATATCCACAAAATTATAGTTGAAAATTTGCCTTTTATAAATGTGTACAACAATTCTAAATGTGTACCTTGTTCTAGAATCTTTTGCATCTGTGAAACACAGTTAAACAAATAAGGAAACCATCTCAAAATTTCACCTCTCAGAGACATCATGTTCTCCTAAAGTAAGCCTTCTTCCAGAATAAGAGGCCTGCTTCAATGCTTGTTTTATTTTCCACAGAAGACTTGGCTATTGCAGCATCTACTTAATTGCCAATTTTACCTGACATGAAGCTTCACTAATGTGGAGTGTTTTTGCTTCTGTTGCTTCCCACTCTTAAGTCTGAGCCCTACAGAACATGATCAAACCCAAGACTTCAGGTTCTCTTTTTAGAGTACTTTTCAAACTGTGCAAGATATATTAATGCAAAAATGTCTAGATCATGTCTAAAAAAATACCACCACAGCCTCTAGATCAATGAATAGTTTTAAATTATCCCAAGAATGGTTTGGTAAAATTAGTAGACTAGTGGAAATAGCATTTTTGTGGTGTTTGTTCATTTTTTTTTCCTTTTAACTGACTTTTTTTCCAGGTCTTTCAAAATAAATCTTTTATCATACCATATATCAGGTATATTTTTTTAAATTTTCATAACCTCCCTATTTTTATATACATTACATTTTTCTCTGTTGTATTTACAATTTTTTTGTGTTTTTGATTGCCTAAATCTTACCTGGAGCTTGACCCTAATCACAGCCAGATAGCTGATGCCTGTATAGGCATCAAAATAAGATATGTTCCTATCTTGGACATATGCTTTTATGCAGTAAACTAAATTACAGAATCACGGAATCACAGAATGTTAGGGA
>NW_010169454.1:0-691 GCF_000695765.1 Mesitornis unicolor
AAGCCCAGCTACAACCCCATCCCCCTTCGATCATGCCAATGACAATAAAACAGCCACAAATTGGAACCAAAAGGTAGATGAACTGACAAAAATTAGGTATATAAAAGTTGAAAATTCCTTAGACTCCACATGGTACCATTTGGGAGAATGGTTACATCATAAAAAAAGGCCACATGGGCCAAGAAGAACTTTATTTTAAAGCTCAAAGCTGAGGCTGGCACCATAGTAGAAAAAATATGAAACCATCCTTACCGAATTCCCCCACTGTAAATTAAAATTACTAGCAGATCATAGAATCATAAAATCACAGAATCATAGAATGTATAGGGTTGGAAGGGACCTTTAAAGATCATCTAGTCCAATTTTCCCCCATCAGGTATTCATTCACATAGATAAGATCCACCTGAGCCTTCTCCACTTCAGGCTGAACATTCCCAGCTGTCTCAGTCTCACCTCACAGGACAAAAATTTCAGTCCCTTAATCAATTTAATGGTCATTCTCTACACTCAATCCAGTTATTCCTAATCTCTAAATCTCCCCTCTTCCAGTTTAAAACTATTCTCTCTCATTCTATTGCTACCTGCCCTGGTAAACAGTCCCTCTCCAGCTTTCCTGTAGGACCCCTTCAAGAAATGGAAAACTGCAATAAGCTCCCCCTGGAGCCTTCCCTTCTCCAAGCTGAACAGCCCC
>NW_010169455.1:0-334 GCF_000695765.1 Mesitornis unicolor
TGCATCTGGGCCATGTGCTTCTGTGCCAAGTACTGGCCTCACGAGAGCACAAACGTCAAGAGTTATGAACCCCTTGAAAGCGAGGTTGATGATGGAAACATTGACTTAGTCTTCACTTTCTCAGGGATGTCAGATGCTTCTTGGGATGTTTCAGAAGCTGGTTGCAAGGAAACAGGATGCTGCCTGTGATGTGGAGCTGTACCTGCAGCATCCCCTACCTGGTTTCTGCTGGGCCACCTGCAGCCCTGTGGGATATTCTCAATGGAATAAGCAGGAACCTGATTTCCTACTCCCATGGTGGTGGGAAAGTGAGTCCCTTGTCATCAGCCTCCTT
>NW_010169455.1:347-1828 GCF_000695765.1 Mesitornis unicolor
AAAGTTCCACAAGTGGGTGGATTTTCATGCTGGAAGGGACAGCTGTTGTCACCTTCTCCATCTCACATCCCAAAATTATTTTCTGCCTGAGCAAGAAGGCGTTCTTGAGGAAACCACCCAACCTCAGCTCTACCAACCTGGGTGCTGAGGAGGGGATTTTGGCCGTGGGTATGTGGTGTTCGGTGTTTCAGCCCGTGTTGGCTGCAGGTCAGTCCCAGCCAATCATTTTTGTCAGGCTCATTGCCAGGCTGATGGACCAGCGCAAGGAACCATTTTAGGCTGTGCTCAACCATAGTTTCATCTTTTGCCTTTTCTCATGTGGAGACAGGGCTCTCCTGTAGTGCCTCCCTACAGGGGCACGCATAGCACCCTTGGGCTCCTCTCCAAGCCTCCTTCCAGGCTTTGGCATCAATATAGGGGCATAATATATCAATATATTGCTCCCACGGGACCTCACCTCCTGCTTTTTATGTTTCAAACACTTGTGCCTTCCGATGCTGCTGGGGTCTGGGAGCTCATGGTTTGCTGGTTTTACCAAAAATCACTTTCCCTGGAATGGCCTGCCACCTGCAAATAGGACTTGGACAGTTTTTCTTAGATAAATGACTTTACATTTAGCCCTATAAAATACATATTTCTTGCTATCTGGGGAGAGTTTTCCTTTGCATGCTATTACAGCAGGGTTTAGCAGCACTAACTTATGCCAGGAACTCATGTGGAAATGTAAAGAGCTATTTCCGCATCAAGAAACCGATGTTTTACTTGTACTTTAAACACAGTACTCGCTCTCCTGGAGCAACACATGCCTATAAACTTCAGGATATTAAGTTTAATAGGGAATAGGCTTCCAGGATCTTTGATTTTTAGCTAGACTTCTTATTCATGGAGAGTAAAAGAGGACTTGCCTGGATGTGGCATGTCAGGACTCATGGTAGCTGGGGTTTTCCCAGACTCGAGTTCAAGTCAGTTCAGCATAAAGAGCTGCTGAGCTGCCCTGATCCATGCCAGCTCACCATGGGCACCTACCTCATCTCATGTGGGTTCCCCTCAGACTTGATTCTTGGGATGCACTACAGTCCTAGCTGCTGCCATGTTGCTGGGAATGCAAACAGGTCCCTGCATGGCACCTCCAAACAGTGCACAGTGATGGTCTAACCTCCAAAGTCCTTCAGGTTAATTAAATTAAGAGGTCCAGTGAGGACTGCAAACTTGCAGGAGCTCCATGGGTGCAAGGTCCCATGGTGAGGGCTGCTCTTAGACTGAGAGGGTGAGCTTGTGAGCTCAGGATAGGACCTTATAGCACTGTACAGGGGATTTGCTAGCCTTGTTTCATTCCCTGCATCCTGTGGACCTGCCTACTAGGAGCATTTCTGCTCTCTCTTGAGAGATAATCTTCATTTTTTGTTACCTTAGCAATTCTAAGATGCTCCTGTCTTCTGTTGTCTTATATTGCCACTTGGAAGAAGTGCCAGCTGCTGAAC
>NW_010169455.1:1859-4593 GCF_000695765.1 Mesitornis unicolor
TGTGGGATGATGAGGGGCATTTTTTTGCTGTGGTTTTTGGGCAGCTTCTAAAAAAATGAGGGGAACAGTAGAGTCCCATGTCTTGACTCCCATCCTTGACTCTCACTGCTACAAACTCTATTATCCCTCAGCAATAATAGTGGCACTAATGACACACCCAGCACTTGCCACCTCCCTTATTTTAGTAGCCAGCCTGACTTCTTACTGCTCCCCAGGGCTGTGCTCTCTCTGTGTGGTCGGATAGCTGTTTCTGATTTAATTCACAAAATTTAAAAAAAAAGAAAGAAAAACCTGTGCTCTGCTGTTTCGAATTTCTGACTTTTGGGCTGATTTGCCAGAGATACAGCAAAGAAGAAAGGCTGGACTGTAAAACATCCCTCATCCAACCTGATGTGCTGTTCCCAGAAATGGCAAAACACTGGTTTCCCAAATCTGCCCCCCAAATCATTGCCACTTGCTCTGGAGCTGTGCAGATGTGTTAGGTGGGATGTCCCACTCTGGGCTTCAACTGCAAGAAAACCCAGCTACTGATTATAGCCCCATCTGAAATATGGAGTGGGGGAAAATCAATGCATCCAAATAGAGATGGATGGGATCGGTGCAAAATAACTCCCCCCCAAAACAGCATCATCTACTTTTTTAGGGCAGGTTTCAAATGCTGTTCTGATCTCTTTCTAGCAAGGAGGTTTTAAACAGGTCAGAAACCATGTTCCAAAAAGAATCTTTCTCCTCTTTGATGATAAGAGCAGAGCAGGATGGAAATCTTAGATGGAAAACCCTATGGATAGGGGAGACAAAGTGTGTGGAGAGGATGCTGTCTCTAAAGAAGGGGAAGGTTGCATTTGGATTTCAGACTCACCACGTCTTGGCAACATTTGGAGGGTTGGACTAGATGATCTTTTGAGGTCCCTTCCAATCCCTAACGTTCTGTGATTCTGTGGTTTTGTTTTGGGCCTCCAATTGTGATAAATGATTTAGCCTCAAACAGGATTCCAATTAAAGTTTGCAATTTATTAAAGAAGTAAAGGCAAGCAAACAGCACTGGGTACGTGGGGACACTCCAGTCCATCAACACGCACACTGTACAGTTCCCCTTTCGGGTTTATATTTCTTTAACTAATACATATTCATTAAGTTTCTCAATACGCTTATACATATGCATGATCTATCCCTGCTTCATATTATAATTAGCTCTCCTCCAATCCACGCCTGCGCAGTGTCCCCTGCTGGTGGTCGTCGGTGGTCGCGGAGATGAAGGCTCGGTGTCTTCTCTTCGTCACCGCTAGTAACCTTTCCTTTTTGCGCAGACTCAGTTATTTCCTGACTCTTGCTCAAACCACAGGACCGGTATTATCTCGTTTCTGAGGGGAGTTCAGATAAGTGTCTCGTCTCTGGCACCTTATGGGTTTTACACAACTATATACAGTCTGTTCTACTTCTTCTCAATCTGTTCTCCGTACAAGGACAGCCAAAATAACCCCAGAGGTTGCATCTTTCCCACGACCTCCACATTATTTTAACACGAATCAGACTGACACATCTCACAGGCCTGTCGCGGGTCATTGCAGCGTCTAGCTGGGGATTTTACCCTGTGGTTTTAGCTTTTTGTCTGTTTCTGGATGTCCTGCATATCATCATGAGTAGAAGGGAGCTACTGCAAGCCCCCACGCCATTTATTAGGAAGAGTTAAGAGTGTTTTAAGGTGGTTGTTGAACACTTCCAAATGTCTGGGGAGGGGTTTGGACACTGTGAAAGCAAGGAAACATTGGAAACCCAAGTGTTGAATTTCCCTTTCCAAACAACTGGCTGCAGCACATCGCTGCCTATCAAAGCTGAAGGCTCCTGCGTGCACAATTCAGCATGTTTTCACATTCCCAAGGGAAGGGATAGGGATTGCTTCAAGTGCTTTCCCATTGCTCTCCACAGGCAGAGCCAAGTCATAGACCTCTGTCACAACAGGATTTTTTTTTTTTTAAATTGAGGATTAATTCCTTCTACTGGTTAATATTCCCATTTCCAGGTTGGGGGCTAATTCATGTGCTTATAACACCTTGCTAGTAATGTATAACCACAAAAAGATGAAGTCTCTTGCCTCCTTTGACCAAAAGGACTCCTGGTTCCCTTTAATTCCTTTTTTTTTTTTTTGTTTTTCTGTGAATTGGGCTAACAGTACAAGAGCTGACCAAGAGAAGAGCTGTCGAGCCCAGGTGCCTGCCAGTAAACTCGGGAAAACTCTGATCCTCATCATATAGCATGTAAAATGGGCTTGGGTTACACATAGGAGCTGGCTGGGATGAAGGTGGGGGAGAAGGGCTGGATAATCAAATCAGGGTGCATGGCTAATGGGCAAAGCCTCAAGAGTTGCCTTGAAGTTCAGGTACTGGCCAAACCACCTCTGCTCTTGGCAGCACCTGGGTTTTTCTTGGGCATCAACAAAGTCCTGAAAATGTCTAAGCTGCCCAAAAATAGTGAGACATGAGATGTGACCCCTGCTTTTAGCCCAGGCTTTGAGGGCAAGCGATTCATGTTGACTGTTCATTCTCAATCCTTTCCAATGCCTTCAGACCAAACAGAAATGATACACTTCATAAAAAATTTCACAGAGAGGTTTTGCAGCATCTCCAAAGCCACATTTCCACCAGTGCCCTTTTCTGGCAGATGCACAGACCTTGGCCCAAAACCATGAGAAATGGGGCAGTTTGGGGATGTCGTGGTTTAGGGCTGGGCTGGCCAC
>NW_010169456.1:0-24813 GCF_000695765.1 Mesitornis unicolor
CCCAGGCAGGCAGCAGTGGCCCCGGCCAGCGAGGCCTGGTGCCGGGGTGGGGGGAAACACCGAGGAATACCTTGTACCTATACAAGGAAACTCCGACAAGGTTTTAACTAACGCTTTTATTGTGAAGCAAAATGCAGAAGGGTTTGAGTTGGTTTTTTTCTCCAAAGTACAAAATACCAAGTGAAGTATCTGTCCCTCTTGCTCCCTGCAGGATGGCAGCAACAGCTCCCCCACCTCCCAGCTTTACAGTGAACTTTTCTGCAGTAGCAAGGCCAGGGTGAGGTTCCTACACTTCTCTGCTGCAGTTATTTGCAAAAGGAAACTTCATTAATGAACTGGAATATAAAAAATTGGTGAACTGAGTTTAATTCATCAGTTTCATCCATAAATAGTTCTATTTACCAAGAGGTAACAGGTGAGAGCGGAGGCTGGTGGGAAGCGCAGGAACCTCTTACATGGGATTTTCAAGACTGAGAAAGCAAAGGTAAAACTAAAACTCCAAGGTTTGAAATTAAAACTCAATAGTTTGAAACACACAGGAGGTATAATGGAGAGTACCTGACCCTGAAGCTTATGGGCAGGAGGCTGGAGATGAGAAACAGTTGAGACAGAGATCAAGTTGGGTTTTTCTTACATAGTAGTACTCTAACATTTTTCAGCTATTCTTCCACATTTAGGGTTTCTGACACCACAGCTCAGCAGCACCATAAAGCAGAGTACAGCCACCATTCGGTGAGCTTTCACTACAACACTTGATAAGCTTTAGCTTCATAATTACAGTTGGTTACACTTCAAACAGCTTCCTGATCCTTCCTTGCGTGTTTTTAGAGCCGTGCTCCTCACCCTTCACTTGCCCAGTGGCGCTGTCTCTGCTCCAAAGTCCCACTGACAGAACCAAGCCCACAACAGCTTGTCATTTCCACTACTGTAATAAGAATTTAATTTTGGAGGCCACACAGCTCTAAAACAGAGACAAAGGCAAGACACTCTTATCTTTGGCATAAAGCTTCAGCTCTCCCGCTATGAGAATTCCCACTGAAAAATCATCACTTTCCATTTTGGGTCATTAAAACTGCATTTCTTGCAGGAGCAAGTAAAACATCCCACACCTTCTGCCTTTCACCTGCACCTTGCCCCTGCCTGGAACCTGTGTGCAGGGCTCCCACTGAAATGCTCCACTTCAGGAGAAAAACAGAAAAATTTAAGAAAATGAAGTTTTAAAAAATCCGTTTTCAGTTCAGGCCTTCAGAATGGCACCAACAACTGAAGGTAGAGGATATTTTGTTTAGGTTGGTTTTTTTTTTTTAAAAATCATCATTGCCACTGGAGAAAAATTCAGCTGCCAGCCTTTTGCTAAGAGCGGGCATCGATTCGGTGTGAATACAGGAAAGGGCAGTCCCCTGTACCCCAAAGACATTAAAATACTAACGCCAATGCACAAATGCATGATTTTAAAGACCAATTCATACTGTCATAAACTGAGAACAGGAGGAACATTCTTGACACTTCACAAGGGAATACAAATTCTAGTTTACTGAGCTCAGTTTACAGACCTTTTTGCAAGCATAGAGTGTGCTGCCAGTAACGGATGCTGTGACTGAAATCTTTAACTTGCATTTATTATCAAAGTCATACTGTTTACATCTGTAATGTCAACAAGATGCCACAACTACAAAAAAAGATTGTGCACATTGCCGTTTCAATGCAAAAAACAGTAAAATGGAAATCCATTTGTTAAAAAAGTAATTAAAATTACTCCAGAAAGCAACTGAATTGTTTAAACACCTTTACATCCAGTCAAATTAAAATGGTTAACAAGAAAAAATACAAATTCAAAAATCTGGTATCCATGTTAAAAAGGCAACTACTTAAGCATTTCTATCAATTCGCACATCAATCTCCCTCCCACGAAGCTGGATCCCATTCATCATACGGCAGGCGCGCTCAGCTACTTCTGGGGACTCAAATCTAACCACCCCGCATCCTTTAGATTTCCCATTCTCCATCTTGATATCGGCGTACAGCACGTGACCTTAAAGAGAAAAGTTTTGAAACTCAGAAATTTTCGGAATTGCCATTACTTTGAAACATAAAGCTGCAGGACAACTTTACCAAGTCATGGTTTTAAAGAAGCATTCTCAGTTTAGTATTAATTCAAACTGGTTCTTTCAATTCTCGCCAGCACTGAAGTAGGCGAATGGAGTAAACCACAAGCTGACAAGTCCTGCCCAGCATTGACACGTACTCCACAGCCTAACCCATGGGGCTGGCACGTGCTTTTGCCATCAGAGCCAGCAGCACAAAGGTATTGGGGAGCAGAGTCTGCGTACGGCAACTGCTGCCACAAAACAACTCCCCAAAGCTGATCACAGCACCGCAACAGTCAGGAGCCTAATTCAGAATTTGTTAGAATTTTTTTAAGGACAGTTTTCCTAGACAACTACATTCATTTAGATACAAGCAACCTGTGCAGGTGCTTTTCAGCAGTTCTCAGGACTTCTCTATCTCTATCCCTATCTCCTTCTGCAGCTACAGAGGGTAACCAGAAGACAAACCCAGTCCCTGAGATGGAGAAAGGAACAAACACTTGGAAAAAGTACATGTTGACTGGGTTATCAACTGGCTAGATATTTCTTTCTTTTCAACACTGCAGAACTCTTGCTGGTATAGCAGGGATGATAAATATCCTCCCAACACTACTTGTGTATAGAATTAACTAGTATTTCAGTGAGTCTGAGTGAAATTCTGGTTAAGATACTAGTGTCAGGGACATACAGAGCTAGAAGTTACTGTAAGAATTCATATTCAATTCTCAGAGTAATTGGAAAAGATTACAAGTGATAAAATAACTTACCACATTCATTAAATTTATCTTTCAGCATTTTCCATGTAAAATCAAAAGGCAGCTGCAAAGAGAAAAACAGAACATTACTGAGGATCTGTCTAACAGCTTGCAAGCACTGCCAGCTCTTCAGAACATGTTCTCCACCCTGGGAGAGCCAGAGCTCAGCATCTTCATTTACAGATGCAGAGAGGTCTTCTCCTATTAATGGAATGGCTTCAACTCCCAAAACTCCACCTTTGGCAGCACCCAACGTGGGATATTCGGATTGAAGCCAACTAAGCACAGGTGAGAAACTTCAGTACTGATTCATTTCATGAAGGAAAGGTAGGAAGAAGGCTACTCACATTTCTCACAAATATCTGACAGGCTTTTCTGGCCACCCCAGCTGCAGGTCCTCCAGTTCCTCCAAGGGAGCCTGCAAAATTGCCTGCAAAGTTTCCACGTTCCATGTCCATTGTTCTTTCAAAATTGCTTCCCATTGCAAGTCCCATTCGATCTATGCCTGCGCCCATGCCCTGTCCCATAGCAGGACCCATTCTTTCCATATTAGTGGCTCCAATGCGCTCCAAGCCCATTCTCTCCATGCCAGCAGCACCCATACGATCTATTCCTATTCTTTCCATGGGAGCAGCACCTATGCGATCCAAACCAGCTGGCATCCTCTCTATCACCTGACCCATTCCAGCTCCCATTCCAGCAGGGACCATTCGCTCCATACCTATACCCATCCTGTCCATGCCAGCACCCATACGTTCCACACCTGATCCCATTCTGTCCATAGTGGTGCCAACACGGTCGATGGCAGCGCCCATCCTCTCGATACCAAAGCCTATACCAGAACCCATTCTTTCTATGCCAGAACCCATCCTCTCGATGGCTGGGCCCATCCTCTCAATGTTAGGAGCAATGTGATCTATGCCAAGAGGGGCCATTCGGTCAATTCCTGAACCCATTCGCTCCACATTGGAGCTCATGCGATCCAAAACAAGACCCATCCTGTCTATTTCTGACCCTACTCTCTCCATCCCATGACCCATCCCAGAAGGTATTCTTTCTATTCCCGAGCCCATACGATCAATGCCAGGTGCCATCCTCTCAATCCCAGGAATGCTGGCATTTCCACCACCTGGAACACAACACACAGTTTGTCAGTAATCACACAGGGACAAAACCAAAAAATAATGCTTTAAGCTTTATCATAATTCAGAAAAGTGATCACGCTGTGTACTCTGATGCTGCAGAATATGAAGCAAAGTTTTATTTCAGACTGCTTTATTTCAGGTAACAAGAGTACTGTTGTCAATTACGCAGACCATTGTGACTACAACATGAATTAGGGGAGCAGTCATCTCATTGGACCATGTACCATAGTTGGGATAAAGAAAAGTTTATCCCTTCGCTAAGGAGCTTAACTTCTGTAAGCCTTCCAAAAAAAATCCAAGGAGAAAATTTTGAGGGCATATGCAAACCTAGAGAAGATCAGGTGGCAAAAGTAATATTTTAAATGGAATCTTAGCTTGTAGCTGTGCAATACACTGTGGATTACATAGCAAGAGTAGCAATTTAGTAACTGAAATTACAGTTCAAATATAGATTGCTTGGAAGAGGAATGAAGTTGCATCATCCTTGCCACACCACTCAAAGATTACTTCTACCAAGCCAGGGGGAGACTTTTACAAGAACAACTTGCCCAAACTTAAGAGCACTCTTTATCGCCAAGGAAAAGCAAGCAAACTCCACACAAGAACCAGAGCAGAATGACCATTATAAAGTCATAAAGCACGCTTGGCCTTTTCACGTAGAAAGAACTACAAAAGAGCTGGCTGTGCCATAAAACACAAGCAATAGGGTTTCTATGTCTGCTACATAAAATCCCTTGACTGAGTTGTCCTCATTATGCTACAGAGTCTTTGAGTGCCTGCAGTAAAAGGATCATTCCTCTACAGTTTAGGCCATGTTGCTGTTGAAGGATCTCAGCTTCCTTTCCATGAAGCATCATTAATACCTTTTGCTATCTCAAATTTGCTACGTACAAAACAGCAGCGCATCATCCTTGCTCAGTTCAAGTATTCACTGTATTTTTCCTATTGTCTAGACCACAAACTATGTTTTAGTGATTGGACTGGGTCATGCAGCATTCAGAACCCTCCTTTTTGCCACACAGATGTATGGCAGTTTACCCTGAAGTTTCAAGACACCAGGCAGTGTTTTAAGACTGTCAGGTTTCCTGTTGAGTCTGAAATTCTGTTACACAGCCCCACAGATCGCTACTAGTGTATCTGTCTGCCTTTTGTACAGCTCTTAGGAGCTTGATCAAAACCAAACTATTACAGCAAATACATGTACAAGATATAGTCTGTTTTGTTATAACAGCTTTTATCAATTCAGGTATGAAACGCAGGCAGTAAAAGTACTTAGCTTAGCGTGCTTACCTATTCCTCTCTCCAAGGTCTCTCCAAAACTACGAGACATTCCCATTTCATTTCTTCCAAACTCCCTTTCAAATCCTCCACCCATGGCACGATCCATCTCTGAAAAGATCAAGTTTAATACATTCTTTAGGGTGTCTAAATGTCTTCTGAGAGAACATTTCAATACAGGCATAATTTTTAAAGATTAACAGGAAGGCAAGTTTTAAATTATATTCTCCTGATCATTTTATCACGTCTTCTTGAGACCAAGAAGCAGGGTTCAGCTCAAAATGGGCAAACACATTTGAGGCACCCACTTAGCTCTGGAGAAGTCTTTCTGGTGACTACAGACAGAGCAATCTTAGCTCATCCTAAACTCGTCCTTCAAGACAACATCGCTTATTTTCCATAGCTCAGAGGCCATGAGTGACTTTTGCACACCCCGTCAGCTGTAAGCTTCAAGTTTTTCTAAGAAAAGCTAGGAGCAGAATGACCAGTCCAGAGAGTCCCTCCAGTGTCCCACTTTCAGAGAACAGAAGTCAGGAGCTGGATATACAAAAAACAAGTGCTTACCACTCATTCTGCCCATGTTCATTCCAGCTGGGAAGCGACCAATGTTTTCCATGCCACCAAAAGGACCTTCCATTCCTAAAAGAAAACATTTTTCAGGGATTCTTTAGTAATGTATTTCAACTTAACACTACACTTCATCCACATAAGCTGCTTTCACAGAAATTTTTCACAGGCACCAAGACAACAACAATCAACAACAGATTCACAAAACAAAATTGGGTCAGAACTTCGTCACACAACTCCTAAGCCAAGGGCAGCTTTAACAAGTCACAGCTGAAATACTGATCACATTTTAACTGAGGTCTTAACCCTTCCCCATGCACCTACAGCAATTTTATTAATACTCAATAAGAAGGAAGTTATTACTATTACTAAATTGCCAACGACTTCAAAGAATACAAATGCCTACTAGACATACATGGCTAAGTTTACACGACTTTCAGAAAGCCCCAGCTATATATATGTCAAAAAACTCAGCTTACCTCCCATTTTATTCATTCCAAAGCCCATGCCTTCCATTCCCATTCCTCAAAATAAAAGAGAAAGCTTTATATAGCAGATGTAATTCTACAACAGTTCAGCCATTAGAGTGGCTGTAGAAACAGAGACCATACAACATGTCCACCGTTTGGACTGAAGAGCTTACAAGTGATAACTCCAAGTAAATTGCAACATTCCTTTTCAGAAAATAAGCAGCAAAGGGGAAAAACCCATAGGCATTTATAAATTGAAAGCTGAATGTGTGCTACTTTTTAGGTGGCTCTTTAAAACTTGTGCTATTTAAACATATCCTAAACAAAGATTTGCAAGCCCACTAGTAAGTGTTAAAAGTGACAGATGGTTTTAAAAGTTTCATGTGTATTTGCAGTGTCTGCTGCTCATGCTCAAGAGTCAGAAAATGAGAGCTGTGTCTTGACCACAGTGAAAAAATGGAGAAGTTGGTTAAATTCAAGTTTCCATTATCAAGCTCATTACTTCGCTCAACAAAAACTCATTTGGTTTTAACACTCCTAATAGACTTCAACTTTTTGTGTAGGCAAAACATAGCTATCTACCTTCTACATGGCTTAAAGCTCTCATGAAACAAAAGCATAGGAGTAATCTTCTTACCTCCAGGTCCCATGTTGCCCATTCCCATGCCTTTGTTTAAATGATTTGCATCAATAGGTTGACCTCCAGGTCCTAATCCCATGCCAATACCACCAAGACCATCTGAAGAAAATATTCAGATATCAAAAAAGCCTTCTTTCCATAGTTTAACAAAACAGCAAGTTTTATTCTTAAGTAATTGACTTCCATTCTCCAAAAAAGCTTGCTGTGTTCCCACTTTGGGGTGTGTACTTAAAGCATTAAAGTGTTTAGTAAATCAAGAGTAGATGTGTCTTGAAATATACTCAAAAACTATCTCAAGTATTTTTTTTCATGTAATCCATTTTCCATCTTGCTTGTTTGGTTGGTTTTAAGCTGACTCCTGAAAAATAACTGGCTAGAACACTGCTTATTTTGTGCAACTCCTCAATCTGAGAATAGAGTGGGCAATTTAGTATGAAGATGATCTAACCTTTGCACAGTATTACCCTTGATTGACAAATGGCGTATTTCCACCTTTGCCAAGGTTCTTGCCTTGTAGGTAAGAATTTAACCACAAAGTTCAACCTATCATTATGATAGCCACCTATAGAATTCAGAGCACACAGCCAGCCTCTTCTCTGAGCAAACAAAATAGATCATTCCCAGGCATAATTTGGAATCTTCCTGTACCCAAATGAATTAAGGATTCCCCAGTCCAAAGAAAGAAGAAAAAGCCCTCATTTTTCTTACAGTTTATCAGGAAGAAAGAGTTCTGTGCTTGCGCTTGCATCAAACAATAGCTTAATGGCATTCTTTGCTTATGAGAAAAAGACATTCTCATTTACAGCTCAGCATAATAAACACAGGAAGTGTTGAATCTTGTTTTAAAACAACACAAGATACCCCTTCCCCACCCCAATAAAGGCCAAGAAACAGGCTTCCACTGGTATTTGTTGAGTTTTATACAAAGGTAGTTAAACTGGAACCCAATGGCTTTCTCTTGAAAAATAGGTAGGCCATTATAGAAAGTCAAGGCAGCAGTAAAAAACATGAATGATACTGCTGCTGAATAAGGCTTCAACAGATACACAGAAAACTGATTAAGGGATAGATTGATGATCACTAAAATCATGCAAGTTAGCAGCATGCAACAGGTTTGGTTCCCATGCCTAAGAAAACAGCAACTGGCTGAATTAACAGAATTACGTTAACAGCCACACTTTACATTTTTGCTGTATTTAAACAAGTTAAGCCTGAGTCCTCCTGCCTCCAACTCTTCCAAACCAGACTCTTTGTGTTCAGTACTTCATTATCTTAACACCGCATGGTTGAGGTTGGAAGGGATCCCTGGAGGTCGTTTGCTCCAACCCTGTGGTTACCCAGAAACACATCCACACAGCTTTTGAGTATCTCCAAGGACAGAGACTCCACAGGCTCTCTGGGCAATCCATTAGTCGTACGTGGTCACCCTCACAGTAATGTTTCCTTATATTCAGATAGAGTCTCCTGTGTGTCAGTTTATGCTTACTGACAGGGCAAGAGGCACTGGGAACCACTGAAAAGAGCCTGGCTCCCGCTTCTTTATACCTTCCTTTTAGATATTGCATTGATAGGATCCACTTTAGAAATCTGAAGACCTGGAAGATTCTCAGGTCCTCAAGTCAGCCCTTTCAATTGAAGGCAAAATTATTAGATACCCAGAATGCCATCACATAAAAGGAGGCACGCTTTTCCCTACTGATTCATTACATTTCCATTAAATCACACTATTAACAGTAATTTTACAAGGCATTGGGTTCCTTGAATTGCAATTGAGAGATCCGGAAGCCTTGAGAATGTGAATGGGATACTGTTTTAAGACAAGCTTCTAGCTATGAGCTGAAAGAAGTAGCCAAAAAAAAAGAGACTCAGCAGCTCTTCTTTATTATTTCCTCCTTTGATATTATTCAGGCCTTTTAGATCCCACCTTTCCAAGGTTTGAATCAGGGTCTTACTGAGGCTGAGATTGGGCCCCAGTTGCTGAACAGCAAAATAAAAAACAATGTGTTCAATCATGCAGGAGAGACTTACGAGGAAGTTGTTGGGGTCGCTCTGGAGGGAAGAAGTCTCCTTTAGGAAAGGCTCGTTCGTCCTAAACAATTCAATACATTAGAGATTGTGAGAAAAGCCGGAAATTATTTCTTGAGTTGTTTTAATTAAAAAATTAACACAGAAACCTAAAGTTAAAGCAATCTTCACTTTAGTTATGATTGTCTCTAGCATGATAACCAAGATTAACTTTTCCCAATGGTGTGAGCAGACATCATTAGGAATTAGGCAAGTCATACATTTCCTGCTCTGCCCCGCACTCCCCTCCCTCCATATTTCAACCCAGTCCTTCATCCAAAACCAGGAGCACAATCACCAGTTCAAAAAGCAGGAAGAATTTGAATGCACTTACCATTTTTACATGCATTGGTCTGTCAAACAGCAGCTGTCCGTTAAACATCGCTATTGTTTCATTAAGGATCATTGTTCAAGCACTAGAACCACACAAAGTCTTAAAGCTCTAAGTGCTATCTGATGCAGAGTACAAAAACCTGGTCAGAAGCCTTATTCCTGTTTTCAAATAGAAAGAGAAACTCTGAGAGGGAAAGATGGAAATTTTTTCTTCCTTTCTGTATCACAGCCACAAGTGGAGAGATCATGCACAGAGCACTATCTGTGCTTTGTGGTTGTCTGGTTTGGTTTTGTAGACTGCTACACAGGAAACCATCGCTTGCACCATGTAAGGATGCAGGGATCAGAGGAACACATTAAGGTCAAGCCATCTTACATTGCAAATGGATTTATTGCATTCCTCCTTTACCTTCATCATAGGAATTTATGACAACTCCTTTCTCAGAAATTGCATTTTAATACTAGCTACAACCTAGAGACAAAAATTTACTGTTTGGACTAGAAACACATATCCACATGGGAAAGAGAATGCACTTTGTTAGTGATTCTGAGCAAAGAGCAACAATTCTTTCAGGATGAACTTTTTTCTGTTTTCCAGTTTTCCTCATGTATTCCATCACTGCAATGGCTTTACTTCCCGTGACATGGCAATATCCTCGCTTGTAATACGACAATTTATATTTTCATCCTGCTTTGTTTACTAAAGTATTTGCCTACTGTTTACCACCATTACTCTTCAAGGATACATATCGCCTGAACAGCCTCTATAGCTTGCTCAAAAGTGACAGTGCCAATCCCACGACTTTTGCCATCTTTATCTTCTAGTATGTCAGCCCGAACCACAACACCGGCCATGCTGAATACTTCTTTCAGTTTCTTCCAACCAACCTTGTAGTCCAACTGGAAGACAAGTGACATTGGAAGTATGAGAAAGACTTCCATCAAAAAGCAGCTTTAGTGTTCTTACACTTCCTTTCCCGATGTCAGTAATCTCAAGAAGCAAAGAGTCTTCACAGAGAGAGGGTAAAATTTAAATAGCATAAAGAATGCTAAAGAGCTTAATGGAATATTCTTGGATTTGTTAAAAAATACAAATTAACAGACACCATAATGTATAGGATACATCTCAGTTTACAACTTCACAAACACAGAGAATCAACAAGACTATCCACAGTATATATTGCTAATCTGTTTACTGGAAGAGAGCTGAAAGTCTAAGGCTTTTCTTCTAATCCATAAGATTTAACTCAGTTAAAACCCAGATAATCTGTTCATGGATTACACAGCACTTACATTTGCAACAAAGACAGTGCTTCCAAGCCTCCCTGCCTGCAAGGCATGGATTATTTCATTGGGTATGTTGGGATTGTTGAGTATACTGGGCGGGATATTGATCATGCCGGGGCCACCCGGGCCTGGACCAATTCCCATTCCACCAGCTGATGCCATGACCTTCTGCATCGCTCTCCTGGCATGCTCACCGTCAGGGTCCTGCAAGAACAGAAAGAGTACACTCAGCTCCCTCTGTATTCCACTAAATGCATAGGGATTTAGTGGCATGACTAAAACAGTCAAAATAAGGAGGTTCCCTTTTACAGGGCTATCTGCTCCCTGTAGATCTCCAACCAACCACTTCACATATCACTGTCATCCACTAATTTTGCCAGCACCCTTCAATTTATCAAGTTATTCAAGTTAAAGTTATTCCTACTCATGCACTTCCCCTTACTCTGCAACTGTTTATTATTCAATACCAACAATAAATCTCACAGTTCCAAAAGCTGCTAAACCCAGAATGGCATTGGACGAGTTTTGGAAGACAAATGCCAACTATGTCTTGGCATCTTCAAACCAATGCAACAATTCATCTATCCTGCACTTGGACCCCTTTACAAGACAAGACAGTGTGTAAAATTTCAGTAAGTTTGGTTTGGGCAATGCTTTTTGTTCTTCCCACACTGGCTTTCTAACCCAAAAAAACCCTTTTAACACATGCCCCTACTGCTACATAGTCTCACAATTTTAGGACATGCCAGAAAACATGAAGCATAGGATGAAGAATTCAAGGAAGGAAATAAGAGGAATTATTGTCACTTCACTTTACACTGAAAGTGAAAGTAAGCACCTTCACAATACAAGGTGAACTTATGTTACTTAGGTTGGAAACATCACACTGTAATCAGTGAGCAAAATGCACCAGCACTGCAAGACTGCTGAAGAAAGTAAAATGTCAAATGGAATTAATTAGTCAGAAATATAGCTGCTTTAAAAATAAAAGCTATTTGAGTTAATTTGAATCTTGATCTGAATTTTAAGACTAAACAATAGCACGTTTTGAAAACAGGAGAAAGGACAGCTGTCACATGATTATTTCAGCTACGGAAAATCATAGTAGTCTGAGGTGGAGAACACATTAAAGTGAATGCAAGTCACTTCTCAATTTAAATTTCCTTTTTCACTGTAAAATTAAGGTATTGCTTAAAACCAGATTAGCTCTAATAGAAAGCCAAGAAGGGTTGTCATACAAACTAAGTCTTCTGATCAGGCAAAAACCTGTATCTATTCTGCTGTAATTGTGTATTATGTCACCTGAAGGCCTTCGTGCTCCTCAGCACTGACAGTCAACAAGAAGAGGAACATGCCAGACACCTAGCAAAACCAATGCTAACGGTCACCCCCAATAACTCCATTCATTCCAGTGTCAGACTGGGGCACTTGGCTGGGGTAAGCGTTGCTACAGTCCCTAATACTGGTAAAATGCTTCTTCACTCATTTCCAGTATTATTTCTGTGCTGTGTCATACAGAGAGCAATATTCAAGTATGACAACAGTTCCATGAAGAACTGGGCAAATCACAACCACCTCTTCTCAAGGACTGATACCAAAGGGCAACCTGACTTCCAGTGCTAAGGGTGTATCATTAACAGGAAAACTGAACCAGGCATGGCCCACTTCCAATAGCTTTTTCTTCCAAGGTCTCCTTGGAAGTCAGCATCTGATCATTTCCAGATGCAATGATGTTTTCCTAACCTTCCACTTCACCTCTTCCTTCCTTTAAAGGATAGCAAGAGGTCAACAGTGCCAAAAGATGGCTTGCCACCATTAAGTGGGCAAAGCATGACAGAACATGACACCTGCTTAGCCAAGAACATAGCTCACATACTCTAAGGCCAAGAGTCAGTGCTAACACTGAAGCAAGTCTCTATTTTTGTTTAATTGAACCTTCAATGCAGCTTCAGATTCCTAACAGCTAGGATAAAACTGTAATCTTGTCAAAAGTTAAGAATTAACTTGAGGTACAGTTAAGCATGTCACACTGGTTGACAATACAAAAGCCATTAAAATGGAAATAGATCTTCAAAGTATTTCAGAAACCATCTTATTTGATGAATTGTTTGTCAAATACACCCGTTACAATACAGAATTAAAAGGGATGGCAGTCAAGAACAAACACCACTTATGCAGGTTTCTTCTTCAAATCACTGAAGAAGGAAGTATACCTGCAGTTAAAGCCAAGCTTTTGCTTTGCCCAAGTTCTGCACTGCTACCATCAGCACCTATTCTTTAAATCAAGTTTAGTCTTGATAATCACATTCAAACTCAAGTTCAGCAGTACACGCTAATGTAAGAAAAAAAAAGAAGGTTGTTGTTTTTTTTTTATCTTGTTTGACAAGTCCTGCCTTTTTTCAATTATTCTTATCCACAAATGAGTCAGCCATAAATCTTAACTAATAACTACCCCTTCACCTGGAAATTCAACATACTGAAAGAACAGATGCACGTCTTACTTCTTTCACTTTCAATGGTCTTCCACCAAGACTATGCTTGTTCAAAACCTCTGCAGCCTTTTTCATGCTTTCTTCCATCTTGAATTCAACAACACTGTAGGGATACAAGATATCTAAGAACATTGCTTATTTTTAAAGAGTTTCCTCATTTCTTGCTATAAATTAATAAATGAACTTACGCGCATCCCTGATGAGATGATTTCACAGACGAGTAACAGGGAGGAGAGGAAGAAAGAAAGAAGAAATAAAGTAAGTAAAAGCAAAACACACGCAAAATAACTTTTTTTTTTCCATCAAATTACATTCATTAGCCCTAATAGCGAAAACAAGTGTAATCTTACCCAATAGAGCCTTCAATACTTGAATTCCATAAGATATAATTTCTTATGCGTTAACAGGATTAAACTGTAGCTTCTGAAGTTGTAACAAACAGACCTAAGTCCCGATTCTCCAAGAGAAATACCACACGCTTCATGTGACCTGCTCTACTCTGCCATACAGCGAAACTCTTGCCATATTCTCTCAACCTAAATCCATATCCTTCAGTACAGTTAAGCGTGCTCCTACTGTTTTCTTCCTTGTAAGATACTGTCGCTGGACTAAAGGACTTGGGTACCTACGAAGGCAATATACGTTTACATTTAGGACTTGAACTCTGGTTACTGGCACAGGAAGTGTAGTTTACAGAACCTGCTTTTGCACACTGGCCTTACAAATTCAGCAAACCACTACAGTGACGTTTTCCAAAACACAAGTATTACTTTAATATTCCATACCACTATACATACTGCTAGGGTCCATGGGTCATTCAAACAGCCAACATCAACTGAACACAGTGACAGACCACCCTAACACTGTTTACAAGGCCCCATCCCACCTCCTCCCCACCCCAAAAAAAGCTTTAAGCAATCCTAATTTATAGCCACTAAGCATACACGCTCTCTACCTTCCTGACTGCGCTTCGTTCCACGCCACCATACAGTTACATTTGTCATGTAGAAAATCCACAGAAGAAATCTCTCAAACACTTACCCTTGACTTTCCTTCAGCGTCCATTAAGAGCTCCACGTATGTTACCTCACCAACTACAAATCAGATTCCAGACGACACATATACCAAGGGAGAAAAGCCAAGAAAACAATGGGAATTTAGAACAATCAACAACCGTGTATGGAGCCTCTGCCTTATAAGAAAGCCCAGAAACACTCCATGTTCTCTAGACCACAAAACTGGACAATTACAGGTATGCAGTAAAGTCTTAAAACAGTTAAATATGTTCTTGATTTTCCTCCTCTTCAAAAGCCAGCTATTTCCACAGTATCAGTTTCCTTGATCAATACCCACTCATTACTTGAGGCAATCCATATCCATGGGAAAGTCTGCAAGAACAAGTTTCCTTCACTTTATATGGTATGCAATTGTGTCTCCTTAGTCCAGAACTTGAACAATTATTTGCTTTTCTATGGATTTAAAGACAAACTTCCAAAAGGGAAGTCAGACTGAACCAAGAGACCAAGACATCACCGACTGCCTACTATTTATTTTGGCAGTTTTTTAGCGTTTTGTATCAATGTCCATTTTTTTAACTTCAATAAGCAGTATTAAACAGTCTGCCATGTTTGCTCTCAAGACAAAATTGTCTGCAGCAAAGGGCGAAATGCAGTGGAAAACTACACCTGCACCTTTCCTCATAAGATTAGGATTGCCTTTTTATGACCATGTAACCATATCGTGTACCTCCAGAATACAACTACCGAAATGGCTGCTGCCTTTGAAGTGACTGGCATACAGAAGAATCATCCAAGTAAACATTTTTGGCTTTTTCTTTCTGGTTTTAGAAGTTCTAGTTTCTAAGTTTAATACCAGGAGGACTCCAACTTGCATTATCTGAAAGGTGGAAAGCAATCTTTATGGGAAATCACGACCCAGCCTGAATACCGATAGCATACTTCAGGCAAGGAACTGGAGTCTCACATTTAAGAGTTTAACTCGTAGCAAGCGACAGAGAGAGGAAGAGGAGTTCAGTCTGACCTCCCACAGGGCCAGTCATTAACAGGACATGTAGTGTCATTATGAGAAACCAACATCCTGAAAGATCTTCCTCGAAGCTGGAAGAAAAGGAATGTTTCATGAAATCACTACATTTTATCTCCATTTTTAATTTAATAAATAATTTAGCAATATGAGCATTCCAGCCAAAGTACAGTTCACTAATAAACTCTGCTCTATTTGTATTATTATGAAGATTCTGTTTGAGACTGGTAGGGGCTAACAAGCAAGTTTCTTTGAAAGGGACAGGGCACATGGGAGTGTTCAATTACTATCCATAGCTTCACTATCTAAACAATACTTCTTGAAATGAAGTCTAATTAAATTAATTCCATCCTATAACATGAACAGTATGAGATCATGTAATATACATGGAATTGTTCCTCAGTCTGTGTAGTGAAAGGGGCTGCACTGTAAGAGCCCTCCTGACCAGCCCATGGTGGTACACGGTGGCTGTGCACCAACTCCAAATATTCAGCATTACCAAGACATTCTGAAGCCATCAACCTCAACAGCAGCAGCCAGAGTCCAACCAAACTTTGATCGAGAATGCAAATGTGACTCAACAATTTATGTAATAAGACGACAAATCCCCAGGTTACCTACAATGCAAAACCACTCCATATCACAGAGGCCAGAAGTCACAGGTGAGAAGTCTGTGACTTTGCTCCTAATTGCACTACTGAGCCCCTGGATTGAGGGCTCTCCTCTCCCAACCACTGATGGAATTCAGCTACAATTCTGACTTCAGAGCCACACAAATGCTTACAAAGAAGTCTGCCAAGCTTGAACATATTAAATAAGATTTAACATTTACTCTTTTAACGAGTCTCTGACCTCTGAACTACAAGATTTCCAGGGGTCTATCACAGCAGCAATTCTGTCACTTGGAGACTCTCGTATGTGCCAATATTGCTCAGTGCTTCACATTCAAGCCTTACAGACACCTATATTAAAAACTAAATATACATCTTGAAGTAGCTGTTTTCCTTCAAAGGACATCTGAACTTCCTGAATAGCCACAAAACGGAGGCGAGGGGAAACAACACGAATCAACTCCATATCCAAGACACCAAGTCCAGAGTACAGAACAACGGCAATAAAAATGCATTTTTTCACTTGAAAAACATGTAAAATTACTCAACATGACACTTCTTCCAAGAGACTATTGTTTGAGGCTGGCAAAGGAAACCTCTTCTTTATAAACAACCTATGCTGGGTCACATTTTACTTGGCCTTTTTCTTGATCCATGTCACAATATATCAGAACATCAGGCATCAGGGATAAAACAGCAACAGCAGACACAAGTAGCCTACAACAGTGCTTAGGCAATTAAGCCATGGAAAAGTACCAGCAGCAGGTATCCATGTACTAAACCCGCTTCAGAGGGCAAAAGAAATGCACGGTGATCCAGGCGGATTTGCTTTCTGCTAGAGAACAGTTAGCTTATACCAGAAAACACATCCAATATCCACAAGCAAAAGAATTTCATTTAAGCACAGGAGACTGTTACTTAAGGAACTCAAGTTTATCACCAGAGCAGCCTCCAAAGGGAGATAAAACTTGCAGAAAACACTAGTTCTAAGCCAATGGAATAATAATTAAGGAACATGCTCCCCATAGTGTCTTTAAGACTTAACTTAGAGCAGACTGGCTTGTTTATTTTTTAAATTTCACACTTGAGAAAGTTCAGAAACTTGGGAGTTTCTTCAAACAAGAAATTAAAGCAAAAATCATTGCAATAACTAGAAATACAAACCAAAGGAATCTGCAGTGTTACTTATCATTACAGTCATCAGGTTCCCCCCCCCCCCCAAACTTTATAGCCACTTTCCAAAGTTTATCTGCATGGAAAAGTAAGATGTTCAAGCCAGCTTGGTCTGTCAACATTCAGAAATTCTCCAGTGACTGTTCAGGAAGCTCAGATAAGTACATCCATAC
Source organism: Mesitornis unicolor (assembly GCF_000695765.1). Taxonomy (NCBI): domain Eukaryota; kingdom Metazoa; phylum Chordata; class Aves; order Mesitornithiformes; family Mesitornithidae; genus Mesitornis; species Mesitornis unicolor. Next base: position 17,119 of record NW_010169456.1, read on the forward strand.
GGTGACTTGAGGCATGGCTCAGCTGGGTTCACCTAGCCCTAAAGGCGTATCTGGGCAGTCACAAGGATAACAAGCTTAGACATAGATGTCAACTTCGAGAATTCTAAAGTTGGACAGTAAGATTTTAATAGTTAGCAACAAACCAAGAAGCTCTGAAAGGAGTTAAAGGTGCAGGGAGGCAAGTCTCAGCAGGAGAAGCACCACAGAAACTGAAAAAGGGGTAAATTGTACCGTGGTCATTTCTTTGGCCTACAGGGTCAAAAGTAAATGCTAAATAGAGAAGAAAGCCTCTCAAGACATCACCAAAACAATACTGATGTCCTATTGTCTTCTGAAGTAAAGAACGACAAGCAATGTGACTGATTCAAGAGGACTCTGCCATCAAAAGCCTAATACTTTCAACATGAGGCAAGGGAGAATTGGTCACACCTCCTCCTTCATTTACGATGTTTAAAGTTCATGACAGGTAACCTCTAAAAAGTTACATGGCAGGCTTGGGGTGCTGGGCAGAGATAAGAGAAACACACTCTATATATGTATAAAGCTTTAGCTTAAAGGGGAAAAGAAAAACATTCTTCCCAAAGCAGAGACAGAGGAGTTTACAAGCTATTCTTTTACAGTAGGAAAAGGCAAATCTCACTTTTGCAGGAGAGATAATAACTGCAATACAGAATAAAAAACATGGGAAATTTTGGCTCTTTAAGAGCCTAGGCAGGAAACATGAAGTGAAAAATCTCGCATCCACTGATGAAGGACAGTGTCTCCTTGAAAAGATGGTTATGGCCAAAGAAAATAGAGCAACTCATGAGCACATGCACAGAAAGTAAGGGGGAACAAGTCAAATGTGGAACACCACTTCCACACTGTTTATTCATCCTGTTCTCTATGCCCACCTAAAACTTCAGTTTGCAAACACTGTGTGACAACTCTCTTCAGGTACTGGAGTAACAGAAGCGCTCAACTAACATCTGGGATTGAGTACAACAGGAAGAGGGCACAAATTACATCTTTAGGAGGCCACAAAGGCTCCAAAAAAATCCTGAAGATGAAGCAAGAAAGAAGGCAGCACATGAAGTTTAGCAGCTGCTCTTCTTCACAGGAAGTTGAAGCTGGGAAAGTTTTGTTGCTTCTTCTCCTCACACGTGTTCCCACAGCCAGGTTTTGATATGAAGAGCCAAGCATGCCTGCTCTGTACTGCAGCTCTGCTGTACGTACACATGGGTACAGTCCTGCCGAGGCAAACACCCCCCGGGGTGTCCTGGAATCTTTGAATGCGACATGAGCACGGCCTTGACTGCAACTGCTTTGCAAGAGAGCAGAACATAGTTATTGCCTCATTTTACAGCTAATCTTTCCCCTTGCACTGTATGCCATCTTGCTACTCTGGTCAGGAAAAAGGATCAAAATACCTAATTCTCTATTAGCTAAAGGAACCAATAAATATCTCAAACTCAAATAAAAGTTCTCTTTTATTGTATGGTATCACCTCACTGCTACCAGCTGCCATGAAGCATTACCATTTTCCTCCCTGAACACAGCCATTTGTTGGGTTATAAATTGAGAGAGCTATTCTGCATTCAATGGTGTTTACGTTTAGACTCCACTGACACGCTGAAGAACTGCTGCCTCATTCTTCTCCTGAAGCCATTCAGGAACTGCCAGTTATCGATGCCGATTACGTCAATTTAGAGGAACCTTGTGTTTAGTCAGCCAATACAAGGGAGTTTCAAACAAGAACATTTTTTATTTCATTAATAACTGTCATACTGCATACCTGTAATTGAGTTTCACCAACAAATACACTGAAATGACTGAACCAAGGCATTACTCTTGAGCGAGATATCACCTTTAGAAGACTTCAGACGTACACATCTGAAAAAACCAGGTTGCAGAAATATGAGCAGACCTCAAAGCTCGTCTCCTAAACCATACTTACTGACGCAAAACAGCCGATTGAGGTGAACTCCTACGTTCAGCAACCTGCTATGCCATTGCTGCTAACAGCTTAAGTCTTCACGACTGCCAAGCGATGGAGCTGTCATGAAACACCTATGTTGACCCTTTGCATACAGATCTGGTTCACGTGCTTCCAAAACCTTGAACATTTGGCCTGTAGTTCTTACACTTACAAACCAGGAATTCTAACATTCAGATTTTTCCACGGTCACATTCCTGGTTCTTGGAACTACTATGCCTTATATCAAGAAGTACCGATTGAGCAAGTTCAAGCACAGCACAAGAGCACCAATTTGGTAGAAGTCAGGAACTAATTAGAATGAATCACGACTACACAGCAAATCTAAACTGTTGTATTTTACCAAGCAGTCCCAAAAACCAAGAACAATGCTTCCCAATGTTTAGCATAACAAGCCCTGCGGACAGAATGAAGAGGTTTCACTGTTCCCCTAGGAACATCTGCTGGAATGAGCAGCTGAACAGCAAGGCAGGAAACAATCTCACACCGGACTTTTCCATCCACGTGAACTGGAGAGAAACCACAAGACACTTGGAACGGAATTCAACACAGTACTTAACATTAGACATCTACACATACAGATACTCCTATTAACCAATGCATCTTGTGTAGCAGAGGGAAAGCACAGTTTAAGGCAAGGGACCATTCATAATTAGGGCCTGTTACAGCAGTCTTTAAGACTGTAATTCTCCATATTAGAGAAAACCATTGCTGAATCTCAAGCATCAACATTTCACAGCCTCTAATTATGGAAGTTTCCCAGGGCTTATAGTCCTGAAGTTCATTACACAGACTCAAGTTTCATTTTGCCTACAAAGACAAGCATTTTAAAACCCTTTGGAAATTTATTTTCCCATTCATTAGGCCACACCTTGTGAACACATTAACTATCGCTTCTTACCTAGTTCAAACACAAGTGAACACTGATCACTATTTTGCGAGACATTTACAACTGATGCTATGTATTTTAGAAGTGACCCACAACAGGAGAGGTTGTATTAGTTACTTTTAACTCGTTTTGAGACATTTTAATGATGGAGAAGCCAAGTGTCTTCTTGCCACTTCACTGCATTTCCAAGGTGACTCAAAAAACTAGTAAGCTGGACATCAGCTGAAAGAAGTAACGCCACATTTAGTTGTCACCACTTGTCACCTGAGAGCAGTCAGCTCAATTCCTTCATCATCTTCAAGAGATTAAAATGCCAACATCAACAAACTAAGGCAGCTCCCATTCACGTGGGACAGTTAAACAGAAGTGGGGAGGGGGGAAACACCATGAACATGATTTCCAAAGCCCTGTGTTGCAGCACATGCCAAAGCACAAACCTGATTTTTCTTTTTTGCAGGTCACCCTTAAATACATTTTACTGCTACCAAAGAGCAGTATGGATCTTTATCTAAGCACAAATCACTACAAAGTTTGGGAACACGGCTATATAGACACACACCAGATTAGCAATAAATAACTACCTTTATTACCCAAAAGACATGAAAATGCTTCAAAATCTTTTGTTGCGTGTCAAGGCTAAAGTCTGATAAAAACCTCATTTCCCCATTCCCCTCCAGGAAAAACACTTTTACATCTCCGATGAAGCACTATTAGCTATACGACAACATGCCTAAAAAAAAGGAACTAGCCATCTGGAAGGCTGCCAGGGAGCAGATGTTTTGCAACACCCAAAAAGGCTTTAAGCAGACCTTTGACAAAGCTCATGTCACTAAGTCCACCCAGAAATTCAACTCTTAAGTTTACAAACAACGTCAGCCACAAGTAAGATGACAGACATCACTTGGCCACCTGAGTTGTACATTACCTTTCTCTTTGACCAGGTCTTTCAGAGACTGCCACTTCACATCAAACGGAATATTTGTAATAAAAGCTCGGTATCTCTTAGCAGGATTAGCATATGGCTCAAAGCGATTTCCTCCTCTTTTGACACCTTTCTCTTTTCTTTTTTCATTTTGGCTTGGTCGTTCACCTTCACTGCAAGCAAAGAAAGACAATCACACACATTAACTACTCTGGCATTCGATCAATGTCATGTAACCTCCTGAAACATAACTTGTTACATTCTTAAAACTAAATCAACACTTGCAAAATGTCACCCATTCAAGTTATTTGCAGAACCGTACACCTTTCAACCAGAGTTGGTACGCCCAGTACCAGTGCTACATAGCATACTGTAACAAAGATTTCCTAACAACAGACAACTTATTTTATAGACTCACTATTTTGTCCCACATTTATCCAATGTAACTGTTCTTTTAATTTCATTTGCCGAGTCTCCTTAAAGCCGACCAAGCCGCACTCCGTCTCCCCATGATGCTCCAGACCAGATGTCCACTCTAATTATTTTCTCCTTAGCAAACTCTATTACTTCAACACCTTCAAGAAAAATAACGCATTTATCCACCATATTTATAGTCTTACACAAGAGGAATGATCCCGGACCTAACTAAGCACTCGAGTTAATCTTACATAACAACACATTTTTTTCTCCAGTTAATACAGTTTTTAGATTACACAAATTCAAAGCCTCTGTGCCTTCCAACAAACGTACTGAACAGTTCTTTGAGCTATTTCAGAATGACAGCTCTAACAGTCCCAAACTAAAAAATGATAAATTAAGACTATTTCTCAACAAACCTATATGACCACCAGGTCTCACCAGGACACAAATGCCACTGAAGAGCAGTATTTAAAAAGAAAAAAAGCAGACGTCTACGAAGTTTTACATTTGAGTGAGTTCCCTATTTTTATTACATGGCAACCCTCACTTTTTCAACCACAAAGATACGTTACAAGCAAACACACAAAAATACTGTGTTTTATGGATAGAGTCAGAACTGCAAACAGAATTTGGCTCCGAGTATGGCCATGATACACACCACTTCATAGGTTCTGCATGCAAGTAATACACTGGAAAAGAGTTCTGTAAGAAAAGTGTTCTTCAGTATACATAGTACTTATTTCACCAAAAAGTGAAACTTTTATACTTTTCTCCTCACTGAAGTTTTTTAAAGCTTCTTGAGTAATGGAGTAATTAAAAACCCAAAAATAGATTCAAAATAGGACAATCCTTTTAGCTTCTGTTTGGCTGAAGAAATAACACAATTTAGTGTTTGTGTTAAAAGGCAGACCCAGTTTTTAATGGTTATTCCTCCAACTGGAACTATTTACATGCCCCCTGGGTTGAATAGCTCCATAACACGCTTCAAAGTATTGAGGTATGATGTAGATATTTTTGCAATCCTACATTTAAGGCTCCCAAGTGAACTTAAAAACACCTCAAGCTTTGATACAGCTGTAAAGAATCCAGACAAGTCACAGGGCGCACCATTAAACACAAGCATTCACCTCAAAGATATTCTTTATCATAGTCAGCATAACAAAATCCAGCCAGGCCAGAAGAAATCGTCAAGAAAACTATTTCAGCTGCAAAGCTGTTGTGTTTTTTTTTTTTTTTTAATTTTGCAGGATTTCAAACACCATCTCCATGGATTTCACTCACCTAAAGGGCAAGCACAGGCAGGCACAGGTCCATAGAGATCACTCAGAAGATGCTGTTACCAAGTATGAAAACAATTGAGTGTTTAGGAGTTTTTTTTAAGGGAGTTCTAGACAGGAGGAAGGAATGAGCCCCACATCACCTCCAAAATACACCATGCCTGTGAGTATCCCTAAGCTGGAAGGGCAGGTGAGATTAAATTCCCACAGCATCTCTGCCCATCCCAATAAGGAACCGCGCTGATCCATTCACACCGAGACTAACACAAGATCTACAGAAAATAATGCACTTAAGTAATTATTTTCAGAAGATTTTATCATCTACTCTGATTTTTTCCCTTGGGTTACAAAACTGAAATGCTTTATCAAGACTGAAGAAAAATTCTGCCATCTGTGATGTGTGCAGAAGGAGGAACTGAAAGGGAAGCTCTTATTTCCTCCAAAGAAATGGACCCCTAGGCACATTTTTCTGCAAGATTTCTTAAAGATGCCATCTAGACCCAAGTGTACCAGAAATCACTAAGAATCAAAATCTAGTATAGGCAGGTCCCTCTTCCCTCCACCAAGGACACCGAAAATGCATTCACAAGAATGTTAGAATTATCCCTGCACACATGTTAGCTTTGCTACACAGAGCCTGAAATTTCATAGAGTTGCACTTAGATAAAAAGATAAGCTCTCTGGAGAAACTCCAAATATAATGGGGACCAGGAAAAAAAAAAAGTCAGAACAATGTAGTCATCTTACTTATACTTCCAGGAATAAACTGTTTCTTCATACAAGACAAATTACTGATCACATATTACCTAGAGCTGCAGGCTCTGCTACAGTCACCAAGAGCGAGCTTTAAGGCATAAAGAGAAGCTAAGACATGAACACCCTCCACATACCAACAATCCAATGTGAGGAAGGGAGAGGATGAAGAGAAGATCCCTCCCTAGCCTTGGGTAACATATTTTATGTCACTGCATCATGCGCCATGGTGGCACAGGCTCCTCACCCTCCAGGATCAGGACTGCCTCTGCTCCTGTACAGGCACGCCTGCTCCTGCCTGGCAGGAAGAAGGCAGAGAGAGTTGCCCATGTAGACATTTTTCTGGTTGCCATAAGCACGTTTTAACTACTTTGTGTTGGAGAAAAAATAATACATATATACAGACATTTTTACCAAAATAGGACACTTGGAGAGCTGACTGCCACCATGGCCACGTGAAACTCACAAACTCTGAGGCAGATGAAAGCAGTTTTTCAAATTGAGACACATCATCAGCTCCTCACCATACTCAAATTATTTCCAATTAACTACAGACGATTGAGCTGGCCTCTGTTATTCAGCTCCATCAGCTCAGGGTCAGACTACAGCTATGCAACGTGCCTGGGCGTAACAGCCCGCAATCACAGCGGCCTGACTGACACACAGCAATGTAACACACCTCAGGAACAGCCAATAAACAGATCTGACCTCAAGTCTGAAACATTACTCACAGAACATCACGTTCAAAATGCTGATTCTTATCTCCACTGCATTTAAGGCCTGGGGCCAAAAGTTAACTGAAGAAAGCGTGTTCATTATTCCACAGATTTAGTATTTTAAAAAAACCCCTCCTCTGCTAACTATGAAAGTTTCCAAAATTAGGTTAGCATTAACACATAAAAGAAACAAGCAGTTCAAGCTTTTTATGCTTATCATCCCCACATTTACAGACCTACAACTGTAACCCCCTGCAGATTTTGTTTTAAATTTCTGTCACGTTCTATTAACATCAGACACACAACCCTTACTCAGTGCCTGGCATCACCTAAAGGCTCTCGAGGCTTTTGTCTCTCGTGTTCCTAACCCACTCCACAGGTAAATCAACCACGAAACAGAGCACACCTTGATCCAAATGTTGCAGCAGTATCAGAGATACCTGTCCAAGAGCTCAGCTATTACAACCTACCATTGACAGAACGAGTAATTAACTTAGAACATCAAAACCCGCCCCGCTGGCACAGTCCACACCTCTAGGGGAGGCTTTAAGCTCTCTATTAAGGCCCAGCAGAAACATTTCCTAAACGCGATTGGCAAAGATCCCTCTGGACGCCGTACACCAGGGCCTGCGCAGCGCACAAAGCACACCAGATCAAGGGAATGGCTTCTTCCTTGCTCCGACCTCAGACGGCGAGAGCTACCGGACGCGCCTTCCCGGAGCGGCTCCGCGCCCGCCAGCCTC
>NW_010169457.1:0-8094 GCF_000695765.1 Mesitornis unicolor
CTATTTAGCTCAAACCAGGACACTCTCTTAATATGTGATTGTTGTCACACACTGCACTTTCAAGTGTCCTAATAAAACTGCCTTTAATACAATTGCATTATCTACTTAATTGACTCCAAACAAATGAGGTAGTAATCTTCTCTCTCTCTACCTTACCATTAAGTTTTCCCATAAGCCAAAAGAGATTTTAAAGCTTTAGTTCTTTTTATATTGATTGTTTTTGAGATGACCATGGCATTCTTACACAGTTTGGACATCTACTTTTGAATGTAAGAATATTCATCTTTACAGAAACCTTAGCTATCTGATCTTTCATTTTGCTTATAGATGAAACTCCTCTAGGTGCAGGACAGTAAGCTTCTGACTAGCGGATCACACATGGTCAAGCATAGAGACTCTAGATCATGACACTCAGTTCAAATTACTGGTCTGCCTCAAAGAACGTTCTGAAAGGCAGTCCAAGAACTTCTGAAATCTCTTACACATTCTCTGACAATGAAATGATTTTTGATCACATGGAGAACTAGCTAGTTATAGTACCAAGTGTCCCATTTGCCAGGCTTCTGGGACTGGTGCTTGCATTTTGAAAGGTAAGATGTACTGAAGCCAGGTGTCTTTCAAGATGTGGTGGAACTCATGAGGAACAAATCAGGACTGTGAAGAAGTACACTTGTGCTTTTATCAGGAAGTCACTAGAGCACTAGCTGCAGTAGATGGCAGTCTGCTTTCATGAACGCAGCCTTTGTGAACAAAGGGTATACTTTAAAATCTCTGTATTGACTTTGTCCTGGGCTTCAGAAATAATAGTTGTGCCTCTGTACTGAAATGGAGAAAATGGGTGTTTGTGCTTGGTTTTTAATAGCTGTCAAACAACAGATTTCCCAAACTAGCCTAGCCCCACATCCACTCACCATCCCTTTTTTATGGTGGCTGATGATACTAATAGATGTATCAACTAGTATTTTACACCAGTAAATTGTGTATCTTATTTCTGGTGTGTTTGGGGAAGGACTTTAGCCATAATCTCATAAAGTGTGCTGCATTTCCTGTGGTCTTTTACTTATTAACGCGGGAGATTAATGCTTTGAAAAAAGCAACATGAATTTACGCAAAGATGCAAGGCTTCTAAAACAAACCATACATCTAGCAGAGGGAAAACTATTATTAATATTATTTGTCTTATCACAGTGTCTAGGTACTATGGCAGAGACCCAGACCCTTCTGTGGCTATTGTCCAGAAACTGCAATATTCCCATGTTCAGCTGTAGTTGCACTAATATTTCCTTGGACAGTAATTCTGTTTCCCAAATCCTCAGATTTTTCTGTAGCAATACAAAGGTATACTCTCAGCACACTGGAGCAAAAGAAGAAAGGAATTCAGAGAGACCAGTGAGACAGACAGCAGTTTCAAGGTACATTAGCAGAGGGCTGGCCAAGACGGGGGTTGGGTGCATCCCAGGAACAGAGAAAGAGGCAGCAGGTGACCGAGAGGATTAGAAGAGAATGAATTCCCCTCAGTTCAAGAAGGACAGGGAACTGCTGGAGAGAGTCCAGCGTAGGGCCACAAAGATGATTAAGGGAGTGGAGCATCTCCCTTGTGTGGAAAGGCTGAGGGAGCTGGGTCTCTTTAGTTTGCAGAAGAGGAGACTGAGGGGAGACCTCATTCATGTTTAGAAATATATAAAGGTTGAGTGTCACGAGGATGGAGCCAGGCTCTTCTCGGTGACAAACAATGATAAGACAAGGTGTAAAGGACACAAACTGAAACACAGGAGGTTCCACTTAAATTTGAGAAGAAACTTCTTCTCAGTGAGGGTGACAGAGCACTGGACCAGGCTGCCCAGAGAGGTTGTGGAGTCTCCTTCTCTGGAGACATTCAAAACCCGCCTGGACGCCTTCCTGTGTAACCTCATCTAGGTGTTCCTGCTCCGGCAGGGGGATTGGACTGGGTGATCTTTTGAGGTCCCTTCCAATCCCTAACGTTCTGTGAATTACTGGATTCAGCTGGAAAGAGAGAGGTGTGATAAAAACGTGCTAATAGCACAGCAGTGGATTTGAAGGAGGGGAAGACAGTAAAAGGAAAGGTGGGAAGGGAGCGTTGTTTAAGAATTATTTGATAATGTTCAAAATCAAAGCTGTCTATAATCTCATCTGTTTACTGACAATGTATTGTAGTAACTACTCTCATGATCCAAGATAAATATTACACTACTTATTTCCCCCTACAGTAGGAGGAAATAAGGGCAATTTTGGAGCCGTATGAATTGGTGATTCTGACAAGAATAGTTTACAAAACCACAGTAACTGAGACAGAATTACTGAAAACGGTAGAAGAGTAGTGCCAGTGTGACTAGAAGCAACAAAATGTTTGGCATAGTCCCAATGGGAAGCGTGGCTGTGGCTGTTTACTACACAGGCTTCTGGCATCAAGTGGTTTGAGTTAAGTCAAAATACCAGCAAATTCACCTGCCAGCCCAGCTCAATGGTTATTATATTTTCCCTTGGGAGAAGTGCCCTTCTGTAAGAGAGCTAGTAGCAGGATGAGCTGTACATTGTGTTCAGAGACAATCTGGGAGACAGCAGTACTCACCTGAACCATGAGAATCCTTAAGATTTGAAGTGACCATCTAGTCCCTGCCCCAGCTCAGAGCAGGGTCAGGTAGAGGAGGTTGCCCAGGACCATGTTCAGTTGGATTTTGATGATGTCCAAGGACAGAAACTCTCAAAACCTCTCTGGGCAAGCTGTTAAAGTGTTCTGGCAACTCATTGTAAAAGAACTCCCCAGCTTTCCTGAGTGTTGTGATGGAATTTAATGTGTTTCCATTTGTGCCCTTTGCCTCTTTTCCTGTCACTGAGCACCTCTGAGAAGAGCTGGGCTCCATCTTCTTTCTCTCCCATCAGGTATTTATAGAAATCAGTAAGATCTCTTCTCCAGGCTTAACAGTGCCAGCTCTCTCAGCCTCTCATGATATGACAAATGCTCCACTCCCTTGATCTTTGTGACACCTTGCTGGAGGTACTGCAGTATGTCCATGCCTCTTGTGTACTGGGGAGCCCAGACCTGGCCCCAGCACTTTGGGTGCATCTCTGGCAGTACTGACCAGAGGGGAAGGATCACTTCCATTCACCTGCTGGTGATGATTTTCCTAGTACAGCCCAGGATGCCACTGTGCAGGTGAGTTGCTGGCAAGTGGTTAACTTGTCCAGCATGTGATCCTCAGATCCTTCTTTGTGGAGCTGCTTTCCAGCCCACTGACCCCAGTATGTATTGGTTCCCAGGTTTATTCCTCCCCTAGGGCAGGACTTTGCGTTTCCCTTTGTGGAACTTCATGCAATTCCTGTCAGCCCATTTCTCCATCCCATCCAGGTCCCTCTGAATGACAGCAAAACCCTCTGGAGTACAGCTGCTCCTTCCAGTGTTGTATCATCTGCAAAACTGCTGAGGGTCCACTCTACACCACCATTTGCATCATTAAAGAAGGCATTAAACAGTAATGGTTCCAGTACTGTCCCCTATTGACACATAGCTAGTGACTGGCCTCCAGCTGGACTTAGTGACTGTGATCACAAGCCTCTGAGCCTAGCTGTTCAGCCACTTTTCAACTCATCTCACTGTCCACTTACCTAAACGATGTTTTGTCAGCTTGTCCATGAGGATGTTATGGGAGATGGTGTTAAAAGCCCTACTGAAGTTGACACAAACCATATCCACTGCTCTCACCTCATCCACAGAGCCAGTTATCTCATTGTAGGATGCCATCAAGTTGGTTAAGCATCATTTCCCCTTCAGAAATCCATGCTGACTACTCCTAGTCACCGTTTCAGTCCACAAACCTTGGGGCTCTGCACCGCTGCGCTTCCCTGGGCAGCAGACGTTTGCCCAACACTTTCTTGGGCTCTGTCTGTAGCCCAGCTCCCGAACTGTAAACGTGCAGCTCCTGCTCGCACACCAGAGGGGCTAGGACTGAAAGCTGTTGCTGAGCCTCACCTTCCTTAGGAAGCGCTTCCATAGGCCCATAAGGAGCTGTGGGCACAACCAGAGTTGTCTGTATTAAGTGTATTGTACCATGTGCTTCTCCTAAAACATGGATGCTTTGTATCATGTAAGAAAATACATGACATTTGTTTTAAATACAGTATTTATTAATGAATTCAGTAGTCAAATACCAGCTATTAGTACCCCAAAATAAAACTAACTTTAAAGGTTTATGATACAAAAAAATCAGTTATGACAAATAATTTACAAATTCCAAACAAAAGCTGAGTTTATAGGTTTCCCAAGTCAGCTAGTGTTACAAAACCACAAATGAGAACTTTAAGCCAAAACTCCTTATGAGGCACAAGACATTTAAGATGATAAGAGCATGATGCTTCATTTATCTTGCAGCATAAGAAACTCCTGTTGCCAGTGATGTTGACTGTTATGAGACACAGCCTGATCATTTGTCTTTATGGAGAACCATTCTGCTTTGAAATACTGAGCACCTTTCTATATGTTCCTTCCAAATTCACTCAGACACAGAAACTTTCAGTGCTTTTCCTGGGCAGTTTCACCATAAGTTGTGTACTATTAGGAATCACTGACACACATAATTTTCTAATTTTGCCTGGTTCCCCGGTACAAGACTTTACCCACTGCCTGTCTCAGATGTTCTGAGAGGCATTGCTCTTTCTGAGGTCCCCTGGCATTCTTTCTCCTGTTGGTAGCTGTTTTCTTGTGTGAATGGAAGAGAATTTGACTCCCCTCCGGGGTTTAAGTCTTGGTCAGCTGTTTGCTGCTGCAGTAGCTGCTGCACAGATAATTCATATGGTGGCAGCTGTTCCTGCTCATTAGTTTCACTGATGAACTCTGCACTGCTTTCATTATACAGAGGTGGAGGGATATTGATGGCTTCTTGCTGTTTTAGCATGGAGGCAACTGGCAGTGGGGAGGTCTGTTTTTCAGGATCTATGCTGTCTTCATAGGAGGGGGGATAGAAGTCAGGCCTGAAAAAAAGCAAGTCAAAAAGAAACACATCATGAAGAAATGTGATTTAACTTCGAGAGCTTGGTTAGATGCTTTGTCTGTTATTTTTCCAAAGTTTAGATGAGTCTTAAACTGTAAATGGAAACCTAAGTAGATTTAGATCAATGGAATTTATTACTATAAAACAGCTGGCATAACTGGGATCATTACCTGTGTCTTTCTGCACAATGTTTTATTAAAACACAGCATTCTAAAAAGACAAGCCTTGCCCATGGGAGTTTCAACCCATGCCATACAAAATTTCATGCTTGTGAGTATTTCAACAAGTGCTCATGAAAAGTTGGATTTGGAAGAAGAGAGGGATCATTGTCCGAAGCACGTTAAATTAGTGAATTATTTATTATTGCAATGATCACTGTTTTCCATAGTTTTAAAATACATTTTGCATGTTTCTGCTTATCTAACCAAAATTTGCTGAATGTTGTTTATGTAGTTCTTTTTTTTTTGTAGTCAGTGTTTCTCGTGTGGTTTCCACGACAGTCTGGGAAAAATAATTTGTATCCAGTGACTCTGCTAAAGACTTTTGCCAGGCCTAGTGCCAATCAGTTCAAGAAACTCTCTCAAACCATCAGACTTTGCTCAGAAACAATGGTGACAATTATACAAGAAAACTTTAGCAGTGACTGTAGAGGGAGCTTAAGTTCTCTGCGTATCTCATTGGTAATAAGTAACATGAGCACATATCCCACAGCACCACATCTGGAATTGCCTGTTGAAATGGAGCTAATGATGCTCCTGCAGGAGTTCTATGAAGCTGATGTAGCTGCACCTGCTCCCTCCATGCACAGCTTTGGACCATTCTGTGCGGCCTGCTACATTTCCTTTAATATACCTTACCTTATGTACTGTTTGCACAAACTGCTGTTTGCACATTGCTGCTTGCTCTAGCAAATTCAATTTCATTATACAGTTCACTCCACAGAAACATCATCAAATGGCTACATATTTTCTTATTTTGTAAAAACCTTGTATTGCTTCTTTCTTCTCGCAGTATGTTTACAAAACAGCATCCCTCCTTCCCAGTTCAGCAGCAGCAGTACCGCAACACATACCTGTCTATGGTGCTGATATGTAGCTCTCTGTGGCTCGGATTTTGAATGAAGATGCTGGTGAGGCCCCTGTATTTCTGGACTTCATGGACAGTGCTCCAGAAAATGCCAGTCACAAGGAGAAAGAACCCCAAAGCTAACAGGCAGTAAAACACCACCTCATTATTTCCACACCTGCATGTGGAGGAACTTGTGGAAATGCAAAGGACTCCCAGACAAATGATGGAGAAACCTAATATCACAGAATCACAGAATGTTAGGGCTTGGAAGGGACCTCAAAAGATCATCTAGTCCAATCCCCCTGCCGGAGCAGGAACACCTAGATGAGGTTACACAGGAAGGCGTCCAGGCGGGTTTTGAATGTCTCCAGAGAAGGAGACTCCACAACCTCTCTGGGCAGCCTGGTCCAGTGCTCTGTCACCCTCACTGAGAAGAAGTTTCTTCTCAAATTTAAGTGGAACCTCCTGTGTTCCAGCTTGTGCCCATTACCTCTTGTCCTATCTTTGTTTGTCACCGAGAAGAGCCTGGCTCCATCCTTGTGACACTCACCCTTTATATATTTCTAAACATGAATGAGGTCTCCCCTCAGTCTCCTCTTCTGCAAACTAAAGAGACCCAGCTCCCTCAGCCTTTCTGCATAAGGGAGATGCTCCACTCCCTTAATCATCTTTGGAGCCCTACGCTGGACTCTCTCCAGCAGTTCCCTGTCCTTCTTGAACTGAGGGGCCCAGAACTGGACACAATATTCCAGATGCAGTCTCACCAGGGCAGAGTAGAGGGGGAGGAGAACCTCTCTCGACCTACTCACCACCCCCCTCCTGATACACCCCAGGATGCCATTGGCCTTCTTGGCCACAAGGGCAGAAATAATAAGAGCAGAAAAAGACGAATGAAGGTGAAAACACACTTCAGCATCTTTCTTAGCATACACAGGGCTTAGTTCCTGTCTGTTGTTGGTTTGCTGGCTGTCCCAGCTGTGCTTCTCACCTTCATGGATTGGCATTTTATACACTTGCTGATCAACTGGCCTTTGTACAATTAGATAAAACTGGCAGTTTTAAGATATTCATTGACTCTTTGAGATACTCATAATCTCTTTTGAGATTAATGTGTAATCTTTAAATCAATTTTAAGGAAGGAAACAAAAACTTTGCTCACCATGCTTTAGCCACTGTAATCTCCAGAGTGCATAGTGAACAGCTGCATTCATTGCATGTTACAATTTGCAATGATTTACACACTGTGTTAGTTTCTGAATGAGGCCTGTATTTGTTTGTCTTAAAAAATCACAACAAACAACAAAATCACTGCTTATAACTCCCTGTTAAAAGTTTGAAGGGAAAACACATGTCTTTCTTAATGACAGTTTTTAATCTTTCATTGGATTTTGGTTTCCTGTCTTTAACACTTTATTCCACTGCTGGCAATGTGATATAACCAATGAATTTAGTATATAAAATGAAACAAATAAAAATTGCATAATGTCAAAAAAGGACATAGGCGTACAAGAAAACTTCTTTGTCTGCAGGTTCAATTATACCCTGATTCCTTTGCTGTTACTCTCTTTTGTCTTCCAGCAGTTTTTATTGACTGATTGTTTTTGGAAAAAAAGAGGTGTTCATGCATAGCTCAGAGCTATGTTTTACTCAGTTTCCAAGTACACTTAGAAAGCTGAAACTCAGGGATCATAGAATCACAGAATCACAGAACAGTTTGGATTGAAAGGGACCTTAAGAATCATACAGTCGAACTCCCCTGCCATGGGCAGGGACACCTCCCACCAGACCAGGTTGCTCAAAGCCCCATCCAACCTGGCCTTGAACACTTCCAGGGGGCATCCACAACTTCTCTGGACAACCTGTGCCAGTGTCTCACCACCCTCACAGTGAAGAATTTCTTCCTAATATCTAGTCTAAATCTACTCTCTTCCAGTTTAAAACCTTTACCCCTCGTTCTATCACTACCTGCCCTTGTGAAAAGTCTTTCCTCAGATTTCCTGTAGGCCCCCTTCAGGAACTG
>NW_010169458.1:0-316 GCF_000695765.1 Mesitornis unicolor
GGGGCTACCCCGTGACACCCACCCCTAAAAATGCGGCCACCGAGGAGGAGCAGCAGCGCTGGGGTGTACAGCAGGTTTGGGAACGCCTGATGAAGCACACACACAAATGGGTCCTCACGGTGCCGGGGCTCGGGGCTGAGGGGGAAAGGAAGCGAAGACGAACCAAGGGATGGGTGCTCGGAGCGGCCGACGGCTGCGCGAAGAAGAAGCGAGGAGGCTGCGTTTTATCCCTCCCCCCCTCCCCGTGTTGCGTGGTGCGAGGTCGTCCTCTTCCTCCCTCTCTTTTGTTATTTCGCTGCCCCCAAAGCCGGCTTTT
>NW_010169458.1:353-2728 GCF_000695765.1 Mesitornis unicolor
GAGAGGAGGGAGATGGTGGGGTCCTCTCCGTACTCGTCCCCGTCCGTGAAGTAGGGGCCCTCGCCCAGCTCGAAGAAGATGGGGAGGTCGCCGCTGCCCACGTCCACGGCGCTGGAGTCCACCAGGAACAGGGGCTGGGCCGTGTAGTGAACCAGCTGCTTCCCTGCGGGGAGAGGGGGTGAGACGGGGATTTTGGGAGGGGGAGAAAGGGTTTTTGGGAGGGTTGGGTAGGAGGAACAGGGGAGTTGATGCTGATGGGCAGAGGAACAGAGTGGGAATGGTCAATGTTGAGGGATTCATCGCTGCTTGGGTGAGGAGATCCTTGAGATATGGATGAGATCGATGAGATCCCTTGAGTTATTGATGAGATCAACGAGATCCCTTGAGATATTGCTGAGATCAAGGAGATCCTTGAGATACTGATGAGATCAATGAGATCCTTGAGATATCGATGAGATCAATGAGATCCTTGAGATATCGATGAGATCAATGAGATCCCTTGAGATATTGATGAGATCAATGAGATCCCTTGAGAATCGATGAGATCAATGAGATTCCTTGAGATATTGATGAGATCAATGAGATCCTTGAGATATTGATGAGATCAATGAGATCCCTTGAGATATTGATGAGATCAATGAGATCCCTTGAGATATTGATGAGATCAATGAGATCCCTTGAGATATTGATGGGATCAATGAGATCCCTTGAGATATCGATGAGATCAATGAGATCCTTGGGATATTGATGAGATCAATGAGATCCCTTGAGATATCGATGAGATCAATGAGATCCCTTGAGATATTGATGAGATCAATGAGATCCCTTGAGATATTGATGAGATCAATGAGATCCTTGAGATATCGGTGAGATCAATGAGATCCTTGAGATACTGATGAGATCAATGATATCCCTTGAGACATTGATCAGATCAATGAGATCCCTTGAGATATCGATGAGATCAATGAGATCCCTTGAGATATCGATGAGATCAATGAGATCCTTGAGACATCGATGAGATCAATGAGATCCTTGGGATATTGATGAGATCAATGAGATCCCTTGAGATATCGATGAGATCAATGAGATCCCTTGAGATATCAATGAGATCAATGAGATCCCTTGAGATATCGGTGAGATCAATGAGATCCTTGAGATACTGACGAGATCAATGAGATCCCTTGAGATATTGATGAGATCAATGGGATCCCTGAGATATTGATGAGATCAATGAGATCCCTTGAGATATTGGTGAGATCAATGAAATCCTTGAGATATTGATGAGATCACCAAGACAACACCGAGTCAGGAAACACCGTGACCTCTGCCTGTACCTGTGTCCGCCGCGCTGGCCTCTGTCTCCGATGGTTTCTGCTGCTCCTGCGACGAGAGGAGATCTTGAATCTGCAGGGAGAGACGTGGAGGGGTGAGGGCATCGCATGGGGGTGCTCACAGTGCCCACCTCGGGGCTACCCAGCACCCATCAGATGCGATTTAGGGTCTCAGAGCAGTGCGGAGGCAATGGAGCATCCTTGGAGGTCACCATGACCCTCCTGGCCCCATAGATCTGCCCCATAGGCAAAGGTTCTGCTCCGTGGCCCTGATCTGGGCACAGCACCAAGGGTTTCTGCATTGACACGGCTGGACTCGATGGTTTCCAAGGTGTTTTCCAACCAATTTTATGATTCTACGATCTCAGGATCTGAAATCCCTAGGGGAGACTTCAGGATGAATCTGCATGGTGTGATTTGATTTGATTGATTGATTTTTATTTATTGAAAGTCTTGGAGTCACAGCATCGTTATGGTTGGAAAAGACCTTTAAGATAATAGAGTCCAAACCTTGTCTAACTGAAACTGGGGTGAAACGACTGAAAATGGGGTGAAACAACTGAAACTGGAGTGAGATAACTGAAATTTGGGTGAAACAACTGAAACTGGGGTAATACAAACAAAACTGGAGTGAAACAACTGTGCGAGCTGCTCAGGGAAAGCCCGAGTTATTAATTGAATGATTAATTGCATTATGAATTGAATTATTAATGGAATTATTTCCCCTCCGTGGCTCTCCCAGCCCGCCCCGGCTCCGCGTTGCTCCTCTCTCCCACATCCCCTCTCATTGGACGATGCTCAGAGCCTTTTTTAACGGCACGGAGGGGCCGGACGGGCTCCATCCTGACCCTGGGGTGGTTTTTGGGAGCTACTCACACTGGCGAGGCTGCTGTCCAGGTCGGGAAGGTTCATGTCCGTAACTGTCATGGAAGGGCTGAAGAGCTGGGGGAGGAGAGAGGGAGCAGGGCCAGGTACCATGGACGTTTGTGATTGGAGCAAATGTGGTCCATCCGCCACCACCAGCCCCACACGTGGTCCATCCAT
>NW_010169459.1:0-4130 GCF_000695765.1 Mesitornis unicolor
GCCCAGCTCCGCAGAGTCTGTGGTGACATATTCGTCATTGCCGAGTAGGGTAGGGGAAAGGATTTTATATTGGTTTTGTATATATTTGTACATATTTGTATATATTTTGTTATTTTCCTATTTACATTATTATCTTGTAGTATTAGTATTCTTGTTTTATTAAACCTCTTAGTTTTATTTTTTTCCAACCCATAAAGTCTCTCTCCCTTATTCTCTTTTCCCTTCTAGGGAGGGGAGAGGGGTTAATAGAGAACACCTGTCCAGGATTTAGTGGACAGCCCAGCCCTAAACCACGACACCTTTCCAGAGTAAAGTGGGATAAGAACGTAACATCTTTTTACTAATTATAAGAGGAAATACAGTAAGTAGAGGCTCTACTCATCAAAAATCTTGTGTCCTTAGATGCAATGACGTCACAAACTTCAACAACTTGGCTTCCAGAGAAACAAAAGCTTTTGATTGTAATACAGCTGCCGTTACCAAACACACCTAAAAACTTCAAAACTGCTGCCTCATTTGAAAGTAAGCACCAGTGGTTTCCAGGTTTCAGTTAATGCGCAAAGAAAACCAGTCTTTACAGTGAAGAGGGGAGCACTCTGGTGACTTAAAGTATTTACCAGTAAACAGAGCTGTGCTTTAACTAAGACAAAAAAAATCAGTATCAGTGGTGCACTATCTGGTAAGGCAAAACAAAGCCTTTTCCCTTTTGTTAATGAAAATAAGCTGGACAGCTCTATCGTTAATGAAATTTTCACCGTTTATCTGTCAGGTTAAGAGCCTTTTTAATAGGTGGCTCAGTAACTAGTGCTAATAAGGAAAGTACGCAGAATCTTAATTTAAAGCCCTAATTAGTCCCAAATCAGTGGAGATTACATTGTAGGAATAAGGACTCGGTGCATAATGGCCTTGTCTATAAGGATAGGGAAGGGCCTTATCTGCTCGACTGTGGTAGCAAGATCAAAGCCAGATTTGTTTAGTTAGTGAGCTGTTTGCTTCCACAGCTATCATAAGACCCCTGAATTAAAGCAGGGAATTTGAGAAAAGAGATTTTGACTTAAAAGCTAGTCCTCTGGGAGAGAGCCTTCATGAAGATTAAGGGGTAAATCAGGCATTGCTTCTAATCTCGTAAGTGAATAAAGTAATCGGGAGAATGCTATGGGAATGTTTAAGTTATAAAATTCAGTAGTTTTGATATTCTGATTGTTTATTTAATCCATTGAACTACACTGTTATTTTGATTCCTTTGTGGAATCACTTTTTTGAGAGAAGATACACTGTTCTACAAATTCCTGAATAAGATTATATTCTGCAATAGGAGAAATTAAATAGCTGTGAAAAACAAGAATTCCAGGCTTCAGTTGTTTGAACATTATAAATTTACTTATACATCATTTAGCTATAGAGATACACCTTCAGTAAAGTAACTTTCATAGGAAGCTAAAGTATAAATGCAACTATATTTTTATAAATGTGTTTCATGTAAGTTTTGCCTTCAAATTTCTTCATTTTCTTGTTGACCAAGTTATTCTAAATCATATAAATAATTGAGTCAATAGATTTAACTTAACATAAAATCTGTTTTGTTAAAGTGAAGAGTATTTCATGGGGAGTGGGGGCAAGGTGATGTTGCTGGTTTTAAATAATAATGAAATTTGGATGGCACACATTTCACTGCTGCTGGAAGTCTGAGACCTTTGAAGCTGCAAATGTTGGTACTGGAAAACCACACAGTCTTCTTCCTTTCAGGACATTGTGGCAAACATCAAAACATCACAACATTAGGAGATAATAATAAACAATGCACTTCTTAATTAGGAACACATGAGACATGGAAAGGTGAAGCCCAACATATTCTAGCACAGGTCTTTACAGTTTTGCTAATTAGCCTTATAGTTCTCATGTATTTGATACCTGTCCTGACCATTTATTGGGGCACACATCCTTGCTACATCCATACCCATTTCTGCTTCAAATAGGTTATAAATACAGTTATGTGCTAGGCTGTATATGGTCTAGATCTCAGCCTCTGAAGTACAACTTGGTTATTGCCATTAACCCGCCAACTTGAATGTATTTTAGTACTGGCTAGTCAGCTACGAAGTACAGCTTCCCAGCTCATTCATGTGTTAGGCCTGGGCCTAAAAAAATAATAAAATATTTTTGAGCATGCCAGACAAGTAGTTCAGGCAGCAGAACAAATATTTTCCAACATACTCTTTTGAAACTAAACATTAAAACTGTTCTTAAGAAATATTAGAGGTCCTTCTGATCACCTGCCTCACAGCAGCCGGCCCTGATGCTTCAGGGGAAAATACAAGAACTCTCACAGTGCACAGCTAAAAGGTTTCCTGTCCATAGAAATATAATATTCCTAGCTACTATCATTGTCTTTTGCCCTGGAGCATGACAACTTATACCACTTCTAGATCGCTGATTATCTGTAAAACCCTAGTAACTCTAACAGTTGATATAATCTATACAAACATCCATTTTCTTTTCTAATCTGACTGAGCTCCTGACTCCAATAATATATTGTGGCAATGACTTTTGTTAGCTTATTGTTGGCTGAAAAAAACAATTCCTTCTGTTGATTTTAGATTTGCTGTCTTTCAGTTTCTCTGAATACTGCCTTCCTCCAATATCATGTCAGAAGCTAAGCAGAAAGCCTGCACTAGCTTCTCTATAAACTCACTTTTACGCACCATCTTTTTTATTGGGTTATTTTTCTTGTCCCATCTTGTTCATCTCTACTCTATAGTAAACTGCTCCTGTCTTTTCAATCTTACTTCATATGGTAGTTTTCCCACTTCTCTAAGCATTCTTTATTGCTAATCTCTGAATCCCTTCTATGTTCCCAATAGTCTTTTTTGAAATAAACAGAGCTGAAAGCTGTGTTCCACAGGCAGCCTAGTTTACAAATAGCATTATAATACCATCAATATCAATTTATTAGAAATCATAACTCTAGATTTCTTTTCTTTGTTGACCATTACTGCTGTCTGACAAGAAGGGTTTGCAGTTGTTTGAGTTTCTGATCTGGAAGTCACAGCTATGGTACATTTGATCCCAGATGTAGTGGAACATATTTGTGGAATAGATTTCCTAATACCTGCTAGAATACGGTGGATATATATTTTTATTCTCTTCATATTCTATAGCCTGAGAGCAACTGTATGCACTGAACACAGAACAAACAGTGTTTTTTTATCCTTTGCTCTTCCAAGTCTGTGATGCTCCAGGCACTTTTCAAGCAATGGCCTTTTATTTCAAATAAGAGTCATTGGCACAGAATTATCTTCAGGACAAGTCATGCTGAATGACCTCCTGAAGTAAAATCAGGTCCTTGGAAAGCATCCAACTCTCTCTTTTACCAGTAGGCATTTAAATTTACTGGTATTGAGCATTTCCATGTGCTAAGGCCCAACTGTTGTTGCCACCTTTCTGTATGGTAGTAATTCAGACTGAATGCTGCAAATACGATAGAAATTGTGCCAGAGGCAAAACCTCTCACTAGAGAGGTACACATTGTCATTAGATCTTATAGTACATTTGCCACTCATTTCTGTGTTCATGAGTTCAGTTTATTCTCCATAAACCAACCATGTTACATCACTTTCCATATTATGGAAGGCAGTTTTATGGTAACGTACCTTGCCTTAACACTATAAGGAGACTTTTGTACATTTTCTGGGTACAATTTGTTACTGAAGACAAACATCTTAATATAACAGGTATCTGTGAGATCAAGTAAAATGTTTTCCTGACCTTCAGAACTAAAAAATATTCAAGTTCTGTTACATCTTGGTGGCAGACTGCTCTAAAACACGATTAACCATTTAATCAAGTGAAGGAATTTAGAAAACAAAGCAGACACTCAAGAATTATTTTACTGTAATGATTCAAAAGTAGCCACCTTGTGATCAATAATTCTGAAAACAAAACCAAACCAAACCCTAAGTTGCCAGTCCAATGCTTATTCCTTTTCAAACTTCTTACTGCTGTATTAAGCCATTTAATGTAATTCTTTATACTGAATTACAGATCCTTTCAAACCAATCCTGTGCAGACCTTGGTGCCTGCCTATCACATGTCAGGAACATACATAGGGATGAGGGGATCACAGAATCACA
>NW_010169460.1:0-895 GCF_000695765.1 Mesitornis unicolor
CAGCTTGGTGTCATCTGCCAACTTGCTGAGAACCACACTGGGAAGCAAAGCAGGACCAACAGAAAGACTCTGATGTGATGCAGATTTTAAAATGTTTTACTAGCACCACGTGTCCCACGTGTTCGTGTCCGTGCGGGGCAGTTTGGTTGCTAGGCTGAACTCTCCTGCCAAGGGACCTCATTGAACGTGGCCACAAAGTCCTTGTCCCAAGCAGCGCCCTGTCCCCAGCCCCGTTTTTTGCTCAGTTTCTGATGGTTCAGACCTGAAGGAAGCCGCCCTTTTGTTTCCGAGCAGGTTGTTTACAGATCACACAGACAGGTCGCAGAACCCTTCAGCTCCTTGGCAGCCATCAGAAAGATTATTTGATGGGTTTTTTTTCCTCATACAAGCTGCTCAGTCATCTGACACCAATTATTTTTGCCCATTCCGGTGCTCTCCGTGGAGATCCTGGATGGAAATGAAGTTTCCTTCCATGCTCGGCACTGGGGCTATGGATGCTGTTGTTGCTTCACCCTCCTCTGTGACACCGCTGGCATGAGGGGCACTTCAAAAGTCCCCAAGTCTTGCACTCTACGCTGTGGTTTTGCTATTTGACACACATTGCTATACAAATAAAGGTCTGTTCAATGGCTCAAACCTTTATTACGCAGCCACGCTGTGATCTGCTTGGTGTGCTTTGTCCGTGTGTCCTCCCAGCCTTAAAAATGAGCCAGCCCTGTGCCACTACCAGCGGGGAAGGGACACCGAGACAGGTGTCACCCCTACCGGCTACAAGGTGTCACCAGCATCGCTCTTTGTGCCGCTTAACGCGTTCCCCAGGACCCTTTGACCCGTCCCGGCTGCCCTTTTAACCCCCCAAGGAGTTACACCATCGGCCTGTGCCCCACAGGCCCCA
>NW_010169461.1:0-9924 GCF_000695765.1 Mesitornis unicolor
CCAGCCTGTCCAGATCTCGCTGGATGGCAACTTTGCCTGCCAAAAGGCAGCACTCCAGGGACACAAGCTGGCACAACTTCCAGAGGGGAAGTTGAACAACTCCTCACCAGTGCTGGTGCTGCAGAGGGCACTTGGGCTTCCCCAGCCACGGGCTCTACTTGGTCTAATGGGAACTGAAACACCACAGCTAAGCCAAGGGCTCTGAATAAAAAAAGCAGCATCTGGATAAAGTTTAATATTCTGTTATGCCGGAAATCATATATAAGATCTAATGAACTCTTCTGGGCTTAAATAATTGAGAAGCAGGAAATGCTCCCCACACAGTAATCTGGATGCACTCTGACTTCTGAACACAATCTCCCATTCATTCTGGACTGGCATCTGGCAGTAAAAATATATTTGATCTTCTATTATTAGTTGGAGGCAAGTAAAAATATTTACTGATTTTAATAAAGTAAGTTATGCCTGCATCAAGAAGGCTCCTCCAGCTCCTAAAGTTATTCACTGGCCAGAACTAAGCATTTACCAAGTAACTAAGCTCATGCACGCATGGACTCTTGAGCTGGGGACTTCTGTCTTGGTTTACACTGTTACATAAACAACATGGTGAAAAGAATTTTAATGGCATTTTTATTAATGGACTTCCATTAACATTACATGGGCTGTTGTACTAACTGGGACTTATGAAGGCCAATAAAACAACAAAGCAGACTTTCTAATTGCCAAACAACCAAATAAATATACAGTGAATGCACTGCTTGTTGGGTTAAAGATTAAACAGGGCCTGGAAGCAAGGATAATGAGATATCACAAGCAAGCCTTTATACAATTAACCATTCCTTCCAGGGTACCTTTTCCTCCAGGGGATAGTACAGCCAGAGCAGCTGAAAAGGTTTTACTTTTATTTGCAGAAGAATAGGGGAGAACTCGGTGGGCACCTTTTTATTCCACAGAGCCTCCCCTTATGGTCCAATTAAGGACAAAATTGTACCAAGGAAAATGTTGCAGGACAGAGCAGGTGCTCTGGGAAACAGCAGGTGATTTTTTTTCCCTATACAGACAGAAAAGCAGAAAAACAAACTGAATGGAGAAAACTATCAGCTTCTTATGAGCAGAGGTCAAGGGCAACTCTGCTGGAGTCTGGAAAGTGCTGGGGAGTTAAGAGCATGGAGCCGCTTGGAACAGCTTTAGATTTAGGACGCAGGGGAGAAATGCTGAAAGCCACTGCCCACACCTACTTACTGCAACCAAACACATCCACTCCAAAGGAAACAGCAGTCTACCCACCCATGGGGTAAGTGGTCACCACTCTACAGATTAGAGGCTCAAACTGCTTGACAGCTTTAGCTGAGTGCTCCCACTGCCACCCACAAGATTTCATTTTGCCCGGTGCCATTTACTCCTAGAACACACAAATCCCCAGTATTGCCTACTGCTCCCATGGGGCAGTGTACATGGGGAAGACGCCAGCACAGCAACACTGTGCTGTTGAACAGGCAGCCAAATAGCTTACTAGGAGCATACTGAGGAACTATTTTGTGGGCTGAGATCCAGAGGATCAGTGGTTTTTTTACCTCTGTTTGTGTTCCCCTGCAATCAAACCACACTTCACAACTTGCAGCAGCACAGAAAGTTACAAGTCTACAACCCAACAAGTTATTCCCTTCCCTGTTCCAACACGAGAAGCACAAAGAGACCGACCAGGATGTGCTGATCTCGCTCAGCCTATGAGTCGCTGTACCTGGAAGCAGGCTGAACTCGACAAACGGACAACCCTTCCCTCACCTGCATAGGCATTTGCCTGCTGCAGCAGTTCGGTGCACGCATGCACATCGGCAAAAGCTCGGATTCCAAGGCAGTTTGTGGGATGCAGCTGGGACTGAAGAAAGTCACAGCAGTTTTTTCTAACATCCATCAATTGCAATAAACTAGCAGCTGGCAACAAAACCTGCAAAGGCAAGAAAGGGGAATTACAGTTAGCAACAAAGAAGGTTTGATTCACAGCCTGCATGAATTGGATGCAACTCCTCTTCAGACAGGGACACATCCCTGTGGGGTACGAGAAGGAAGGTTCAAGTTTTAGCACTATCTGTATGCAGAAGTTCCCCATCTGTGGGTGGAAATGGCTGTTTCATATTGGGCTAGAAGTGGAGCTCTTCTCCTCATGTCTTCTCCCTACAAGACCTACAAGGCAGGTAAAGGGAGGACAAAACACAAGCAATCAGGGATGCACCTGAATTTCTGGTTTTGCTGCAGGTAAGTCCTGCACACAAATATTTACATTTTTTTGCCTCACCCCCCAAAGAGCTTTATATAACTTATATGCATTACCATCGCATTAAAAGACCACAGCAGGCCAGCACACCTAAAAACCTTGAACTTTCATATTTCCAAAAATTTTAACAAAACCATATGAGCTTGTGAGCAGGGTGCCCAAATGGACATGTAAGACAGGGAGTTCACAGAACCTAAGCTTGATGTCAGCAAGCTTCTCAGGAAAGATGGTGGCTTAGTGGGTAGACAGGAACAGTTGGACATGATTATCTCAGAGGTCTTTTCCAACTGAGCGATTCTGTGTGAAAGATGGGGCCAACTATTCAAATCACCAGCTCATTTTCACCACACAAAATGCTGTGGACGCTTGTGGTTCATGACTGCATCTGGAAATCAGGTACTGCTTTGTATTTACAAAACTAAGGGCAGAACAGAGAAACAGAAGTGTATCAGGAATGCGATATCTGCTGCGAAAACCACCTTTGAGGTCAGTGAGTGGGACAGGAAGCAGAAAAATAAAGTCAGTCAGGACGTTACAGCCCCTGACATCAGCTACTTCCTTTCTTATGTCATACAGCAACTGCAGACGTGCCTTATCCCAGCTCTTCTGCAGCTCTGGCTGCTTCACATACGTCCTTCCAACTGGGCATCTGCGCTCACCATCTGAGCACAGATTTCCACAGAATTATTTCCAACTCAAAAAAACCCAAGCAGCTGTTAAACAAAACAAACAGGTTAACAGCATTCACCTCCCTGGATCTCGATGGCAGGAAAGGGAAAAAGGTGACACCACTCCCCCTTCCTCCCTGCCCACCTGCCCCCACAGTCTCATTTCACATCAGGGCAGGACACTCACAACCTGCCCCACATCTTTTCTAAGCCACTGATGCATTCAGCTCCAGCCCAGCTGTACGGTGTCTGGCTGCTGCCAAGCAGCCATCCCAGCAGGCAATCATAAAAAGAAGAAATCAATTAACCCAGGAGCCTGTTCTGGCCCAAGTCTATTGATGCCAGGAGGAGATTAGTTTGTGGTTTTGATTAAATCAAGATAGCAATGCTCTTGCACTTTTGAGACCTAGCTGTGAACCACGTCCTTGTATCAGCAGAAAGGCTGAGCTGCAGCACCTGACGTGCATAAGGGCTTTGGGTAAAGAAGTCGGACTCCTTGCAAACCATGTCTGGTCATAGATCAGCCAGGGCTTCCTCCACGCACCCTACAACCATCTGGTGTGCAAACCTGCAAACCCAGGTGAGCTGCCTACCTCGAGTGCTTTGGGATGTTGCCTCTAACACAGAAGGTGCTCATGACCATCACTAATACCTCCATGCTACAGCTCCCTGGACATCCCAGTACAGCTATTACAGCCTCTACTGGCTTCAAAGGTCAGCCTTTGAAGGAGCCTCACGCCACTGTGGTTATTGGGAAAGGGGCATTATCATATAATATTTTTCAGAAGTAGGATATAAATAGCCTACCAAGAGATGAGTGGATTTTCTCTTTCTTATTTCCCAGCTAAACATCTCACCACTCATCTTGTTTTTACCAGAGAAGGTGAAAAGCAAGCAAAGGATATCCGCTAGCACAAAGTCTGTTTCCCTTGGAAATAACAAGAGGAAATGCCCTGCCTAAACATGCAGCAGGACCAAACTGCAACCCTGTTAATATCCAAGCAAGTTACTCACTTGGGTCTGGATTTGGCTCTTAATACTTGAACTCCAACCACAAATGTGAATGTTTTACAGAGAGCTGGCTTCTCTACCAGATCAGCCTCCATACCAAAACCCGATCAGCTTTCGAAACTATGTCAAAAATATCTGCTGTTACTACTGAGACTGACTTCTTTGCTAAATAAGTTATGTCCAGAACATCATCTACAGTGTGTATATTTATATATATACATATATACATACACACATATACACACACACAGCTATAACCATCTAGTTCACTAGCTGTGCTCTCCTGCTCTGCAGACCCTGTGCCAATCTCAAGTTTTACACAACATTGCCTGTGCAATTAAATACTTTCATAAACCTTTGATGTCTCTGAACTAGAAATACTCTCAGCCAAAAGTGGTCTATGTTGCTACAAGATTCATTCAATAGGCTGGGCATTAATGCTGGGTTAGTTTCCTGCTCTGTCACAGCCTTCCAGGTAACCTTGGCCAAGAGTTACTGTACACCATTCCTCCTCTGCAAAATTGGGAGAGGAGCATTTCCCCAAGGCAGGGAATGTATTAAAGCTTATAAGCAGCTTTGACAATGTAGTCAAACTGGAAGCCAAATAAGGGTACTGGCTGAAATCCTCAGCAGCACACCCAGTGCCACAGCTGAGGCTCACACATCTGCCCAAACAGGGAGACAGCTTCCAAGCATCCTCCCGGGGAATCCATGACCAGGGAAACAGGCAGATTTTGTGTTCGCAAGACAGGTTAAATACTCAGTTTTAAATGATCAGCTCTAAACTGCACAAGTAGTGAAGATAAAACTACATTACTGTAATGTGGCTTTTCAGTGCAAGGAAGGCAATTAGGCTTTATCACTCCCCAGCTGCTACCAGGCAGTGCAGAGGGTGAACAGTGGTGCTTCTATTTGAATGCTCTCTCTGGGTTGAAATAGCCCAGGCAGTGGCACGTGTGACAGGATCAGGGAGCCACAAAACCTCTCCAGGAGTCAGCATGAGAAGGACAAGGGATATAGAGGTGAGGGAGAAAACAAAGGAGCAGCTGGCAACTTCCATCCTGATGTACCTTCTCCAACTCCACAAAACAGAACAGCTACACTATCCCCTAAGATAAACAGAGGAACAAAAATGTGGAGACACATCCACCAGACACTGCACAGTCCTCTAGTGCCAGATCCACAAGTTTCTCCTCACCTTCCTATTAGGCCAATCCAATTTAAAAGACTTTCTGTGGGTCTAGGAAGGGCCCCTAACCCAATCACTGTAACATCCCAGAGAAGTCAGCCCTGCTGTTGACCAGGACTCCAGGAGGGTGATGCAAGGCAAGGAGCTTTTGCTCCAGGGAGGAAGACAGCCCTGGTTTATTATTGCATCTCCTAAAGCTTGAGCTGAAAGACTCTGTGCCTCTCCCTGGGCTTGCACGTACTATAGTTGCAGCTTCTGGAGTGAAGAGAGGGAAGGGAGATGAACTGACCCTTTATCATCAGAACTGCATCTGCCACAGATCCTCTCCTTCCTTTGTTGTGAAGTCTTAAGTCCCTGGGGAAAGCAGAGGTGCAGAAGCACACTTCTGAAAAGTAAACACTACAGCTTCTTGCAAAAGCTTTTTTCCTTTCTCAAGCCATTTTGTATTACAATTATGTCTGCAAAACTGAGAGTTTCAACACCTATTTCCCCCAGATAGTTGATTTCCAGGAAAATCTTCGCTCTTCTTTCTATATGAGCCATATCTTGAACTGTGGTAGCATACAAGGACACACTACACCTCATTCATAAGAATGTATGTGTGAAATCAGGTTAATCAGAACTTTTACCAGGGCCTCATGACAACCCTAATGGTAATGACTTTCTTAATTGGGAGGGTAATTCTCAGGTAATTGAGTGTCATTAGTAAGGATGGGTGGGACACACTGAAAGAGGGCTGTACGCACTGTGCACAGCCAGAGGTGCAGGTGTCCTCACAAGACTGCCTAAGAGATCAAAAAGGCTTCTCCCAAATCTTCTCTTCATTCAGCTCTGCTCAAGGACACCACATTGAGCCTCTTCTCCATCGCTGGACTTTACTCATCACTGAGCTGGCAGGTTTGATATGAGTGTTCGAAAGCACGCAGCAATGCAGTTCAGCTGTAAAACCAAGACATAACTGGAAAATTCAAGGGACTGACACGTTAAAACAGCCAGCTATTCTGTACAGATATGGAGCAGCAGGCTCTGTGCTCTGTTTAACATCTGCCTGTGGTTTCTGTTGAAGCCAACCAGGGCTGCCACATGAGCACCTGTGAACTTCCTCAAGTCGCTTACTTGAGTTTTCCTTACCTTGACTGAAGCTGTACAGCACAACTTTCTCACGAAAAAAAAACTAACAAGCTCCACCTTCAAATGAGATCTTTTTGTCACACATATGAACGAGATGTCTTTACATCTAATCTTGATGCACAAGAGGAACAACAGAAGGCAGCGGGAACAGAAATCCCAGGATGGATTTTCCCGAGACTACAACATGACTGCAATGAAGACAGAAATTCTTCTGTGCCTTCCAAACAAGTAGGAGGTTAAATCCCAAATGTGTGTACAGTGGCAAAACACTGCATGACACAGAAGCTTCTCAATCATCTATCATCCCTGAGCCTTCCTACTAGTGCATCTATACTGCCTTGAAATCGAAATCTCACATTAAAACTGAGGTTCCGATGCATAAAGCAGGATTGCATTTGTCAGGGCCATTCTCACCCACATATCCCAACGGAGTCAGAAGAGAGTATTCGCTCCCACATGGGCTCAGTGCTCTCCTTCATGGAGAGGTGGACTGAAAATCCCCTTTACCCTCCAGTAATTCACTATGTAGACGATGACTGGAACTGACTGCACAGGCTTGGCCCCTTGTACACACATCCTTCCTTACTTAAAAAAACCCAAACATAACACTTTGTGCAATGAAATGACAACCATCTACAAAAATACGTGCTTAGAAAAACAGTCTCACTTCCTGAACCCCATACCAAGGCTATAAAAGCAAAAAGAGACAGGTCTCTATTAGAAAAGAAACAACAAAAGTACTGTGAAAAGGCTTCTTGTTGGGAAGTGCTGGGCACTGCTCAGCACTTGAGCACACCTGGGAACTGCCACATTACCTGCACACCCATGTTACCTTTGCTCCTCATTTTTTTCTCATTTCAATTCCGCTCTCATTTTGTTTTGCTCACAGTCAAGAACTTGTCTTTTAATTTATTCACATGTTTTGGTAGCTTGGCTGCATCTGTTCAGTTAATGCCATTTAGCAATCTTTTTTTCCTCACAGTCTCTAGAATTACATTACCTGGGCACCTATACCCAGAAATTGCTGCTTCCAGCTGCTGAGGAAATCTGAAAAAATGTCCAACTGCCCTTTAAAATGCACCCTCATCAAGCTAGAGCTCGAGACACAGCAATAGACCTCAGGAGATACCTGCTGGGAGAAGAGAAATCCTCACCATGCTCAAGCAAGACCGTGAGGGAACGCTGCTGAAACAACGCAGACTGGCACCACCAAGGTGCCCTTCCAGCTGTGCAGCAGGAGGATGGGACAACGTAAGGGATCAAACCTGCTCACTTCTTCCTAAGACTGACATTGCTAATCCAAACCAGAGACTGCAAGGAGCTTAATATTTTGTTGTTCATGATGTTTGCCTTCACTGCTGTGAACATTTCAAATGAATCACGGAATATCCTTTTCTGTAAACCTTCTGTCCTGTGGCTCCAGGTGAACACTGACCTATTTAAGGCATTCTGTTCAGAAGTAGAACAGCTGGAGACAGGATGGAAATTTTAAACTTTCTATTGGTTTCATCTCAAAATTATATTGAATTCCATTTAAAAATTTCAGCATGGACATTTTTAACACATAATAACGTTTATACTAGTCATTAGTTTATGATCTTGCATTAGATCAGCTTCATTTCTTGGCTCCCATGAATTAATTTACCTCTAGCCTAAAGAGTTATTCACACAGTGGTTATTTAAATAAATCCTGTAGTAAAAGGACCTGCTTTATTAGACCAGGAAAAAAAACACTATGCCCAATCCTTAATATTCCCCAAACTTACTTCTTTTTTATCTTACTGTCTGAGAGGTAGAAGCCAAAATATAGACAGGGCTCTTACTTTAACTCTTTGTAATCCCTAGGCCACTGAAGGCAGGCTTTGGTTAGGTTTTACTTAAAAACACAGCTTTCTAGGTGCTCAGAAAAGACAGCATCTGGGCTTCTTCATAGACCTTCTGGGCAGGCCTATGGTGCCACTGCAGAGCAGGACTGTGCTGGCTCTCCAGCCCGCTCCAGCTCCCACAGCACTGCTTACACCGCGGTGCAGCTGTACTCCAGCACCGAAATGCTCTGATAGGAAAGCAGCCAGAGCAGGCGTAGTCACTTCAAGCAACCTCCATTCAAGGCAGACTGACTGGGCCAGCACACCACATGGCATCCTGAGCTCAGCACATCCCGTGTGCCGAGTGGGTGCTTCTGGGCCACCTAACAGCCAGCGGCATGGAAGGAAAGCACACATTTCAGAAAGTACGTGGATATAGGCTTCACATTTCCCACAGGAGAAGAGAGCGTGGAAATGTCATTTTTCCTCCAGCAACAGAAGATATCATTGGTCCAAGGAACTCCACACCCCAGTTCCCCACTGAAGTAAAGCTGTACCTCAGCTCCTGATGACCCTGACTATACACTGTAATTTAATGTGCGCTACTCAGCAGATAGCAAGTCCAAGCAACCCACAGCTATGTTTGAGCCTCAGCTTCTCTGCTGTAATGGCACCTTGAAGGGCTCCTCACTGCTGGTCCTCAGCCTCAGCGTAGAGCAACCAGGGTCCACGTTCCCACCAATGTGACAACTGCCAGGTTGAGAGCATGCCAGCAAGTCAGATTTGTAAACCTGGAGAGCAAAAGGGGCAAGCAAAGGCACCCAAAGACTTAGGTCATGAAAGACAGCACAGGGCTTCAACTGTGAAGCAAACATAGCTCAGGGTTTTGTCCAAGTTCCTGCAGAAAGAACAACACATTAGCAAGAACCTGCACCCTCTCCGAAGGACTGGAGCAGAAGAGCATGTCCCACTCATAGCAAGTCTCATTTCAAGCAGAGCCAGTCTAATTTTGCCATCTCAATTAGGTCAACAGAATATACGCAGGAGCATCGCCCTTCTCTCTCCAACATCACGGACACAGACTCATTACTCTGACCAACATCCAGGTCACAGAGAGGAAGACAACAGACACAAACTGCCACTTGCAAATAAAAATGGAGACCAACTGAAAAGCATGTCCACACACGAGCTCCTGGCATCCCCTCCAGAAATCTCTGGCTAAGTGCACAGCCGTTTTCTTACCACAAATAAAAGTAGCATCAAAGTAAAAGCTTTACCAGCAGCCACAGCCACGTGACACAGTGAAACACTCTCTTCCTGAGCATCCCACTTTATCTGTAGGCTGCCTTTCAACCGCTCTTTCCACTTCTGGACAAATATTTACCTCAAAGAAATTGAAGACAGAGCATGCACGCAGACACAAAAAAGGAAGAATGCCCTCATTTGAGCAATATATCCCACTCAAAGCTCTGCCAAGCAACTCAAACTACTCAGAAGAATTTAAAAACTAACAGCCAGATTCCTCAACCATGACCTTAAAACAGCATTTGACTCACCGCTTGTTTGAGTCTATTCTGACCTTCGACAGACTGACCCACAAGTCAGCACAGCTTCTTGGAAGGCAAATGCCTGCTCTCATTATAAGAGCTCAACACAAAAGCTAAATGCAACATGACTTAAGCGCGGGGAAAGCAGCAAAGTGCTTCAAGACTAAACACAGGCTGGAAGTAGCTCTTTCCAAGCTCAGCCTTTTACTTTCTGCAGCCTGAAGAGATCATTCACACCCGGAGGACCTGTGTTTTTGAAGTTTCAAGCTTTTCACTTAGGTCTCCACAGGAGCTGCTG
>NW_010169461.1:9955-26074 GCF_000695765.1 Mesitornis unicolor
CCCTGCCCGTTCTCTTCCGTGACCTCGATCTCAGCGGTATAGATGTAATCAATAAGCTTCCGTAGGGTCTGCCCATCAACGTCTTTTATCTCAATCTTCTTGGCTTTACTTTCAGACATGTCTCCTGAAATTGATTTCAAAAGGACAGTTAGAGTTTGCTTGGCAGGACCACTTGGCAGAACCTTGCTCCCCACACATTCAGCACATTCTCTTGGTATCTGACTAAAAGTCTGCCTTAGCACTATCCCTGATCATCGAAAGACAACCAGCGAGATTCCCAGAAGCCTCCTAATGCCGCCTAAAAAACACCTCAACATTCAGAGACACTAGTGTAAAACAAAGTAAGTTAACACATGCAATTCAATTTCTTGCCAGAAAAGAACCTGCCATGGTTCACCTACATTCAAACACATATATGGTGGGGAAAAAAAAAAACAAACAAAAAACCACCAGTGTGACCCTCAACCACATCTCAGCCACAGACATACTCAAAGAGACTGTGGACAAGTCTTAGGAGGGCTTTTTTTAAAAATATATATTTTATATATTTATTAAATATATATACACACACACACACATAGGGTTGATAAGTAAGTTGCAACAGCTAAGTCATGGTGCTTTGTGGTATACCTTACAAGAAAAGCAAGGCAGCATTACCCTCCTTCTTTAGAAAGGACCCAAAACCTGCTGAGGAAAACAAGCACGCTTGCCAGCAGTGAAATCCAGTGTGCTGTAAGCTTCTCTCCTATATTACCCTGCTGTAACCTGTCCACGCAGTTACACCTTATGCAAAGCATCTGTGCAGAAAGATGTATTCCTCATCTCTCCCCATCCCAACCTCACACCTCAGAGACAAGGCAGCTTTGGATCCAAACTGTATCCTTTCTCCAAATACTTAACTTAAAAAAAAAAAAAGGAAACAAAATCAAAACAACACCCAACAAACAAAAAACAACAAACCATGCAGAACTAGAGAAATAATTTCCCCTATGAATATAAAAGTAAAACCTACGCCCATGTAAGAGTCTATATGAGAACTGCTGATTTATGCGCACTCTCCCCATCGTTGTTGTGACCAACACTGTGCAGGCACCATACGCATGGTGCACGCGCATCAGGAGCATGTCACAGGAACAAAGCCTGGTGTGGGGAGGAGAAAGGACTCCCCAGGCCCCTTAGAGCGTCTACGCACATGGTGACCTCACCCAGGTTCTAATCACCAAGATCTTGAGGAACCGCAGAAAGGAAAGAACAAACTCCCAAATGGAAAAGTAACGGTAAGTGAAAAAACAAAGGAGTGTGAAGAAATGTCAGCTCTTAAACCTGGGCATGAATAATCACTACTCTAAAAAATCTGGTGACTCAGTACTGCTGTGAGATTAAGAGTTCCTGCAGCCTATGGGAGAAGTAATTACAGCCTCCATCTCTGTATGGCATGCGAGAAGACGTGGCTGGGCACATGAAGTGTCAGATGCTAAAGGAGGTCCAAGCCTGAGCAAAATCTGTATCTGGAAATTGAACTTTGTGGGCTTCACTTATGTCAATAAGGAGGTAAATAACAGGAGTGGGTCAGACCATAAGTATTGCAAAAGTCAACAACATCCCAGGGGAAATGTAGACTGAAATAATATTTACTCTAAATTCGGTTTTTAAAATTAAATAATAAAATGTTATTCATAAAGGCCCATGAATACAAATGTGCAAGTACAAAAGGATAAATGGCCTACATTTAGGAGGCCTTCAAAGCAGGTAGGCCTTTTTAATTGACAAAATAAACATCACCTTCACACACTTCCTCCCCTCTCCAAAAAAATCACCTCAGGAGATGAGAGGAGGCTTCTGAGAGCAAGCCAGTCCCCACTGGCCTACATGGAGCTGGAGGTACCTGTACAGAGCACCCAGCCCAGCCCCACCTGCACAGCGAGGGGCAAGCGGAGCAGCCAGAGCCCTGCAGCGCTCACCAGGACCCGCGGAGCTGAGGGGAGGCTCAGGCACACACACCCGGAGATAGATGCAGAAATAACTCGGAGGGAACGATCCGATAACATCATCTGTCTTTGTGGCATTCATGTGACACAGGCAACAAAAATAAAAGCTATGTGGGCTTCCACACCCACCAGCAAGCTGCCAGCCCTGCATATGAATGGCCTCCACTGCCTCTGCTCTGGGAACAGCCCAGCGCCCAAGGAGAAAGGGGAGCCTCGTGTGCTGTGCCCCTCGGTCAGATGGGATCCGGTCCCTCCAGCCAGGCTCGTGCAACCAAGTTCCTGCCGCTTGCCAGCAGGAGCTGCCCTGGACATGTCTCTGATGCTGCAGAGCGAGGAAGCATCTGAAGACCCCACAAGCAAACAAAGGCAGGGGCTGGTGCAGATCAGGAGCAGGCAATGAGCTGTCCCTTCCTCCAAGCAAGACCCAAGGCAAACACAGCCTCTAAAGCACAGCTGTGGGCAGCCAGCAAATGGTGGGTCCATCAAAGCATCTCATTCCACAATCTTTCAGGAAAAAAAGAAAAAGAAAAAAAGAAAAAAGCTTTAAAGCCCACAAAACCACCCCCTACAATGTCTTTCACAAGTCAGACTCAAGCCTTATCCGATAGCTGAATGACAAAACAATTCAAAGCAATAGCATCATCTCCCATATACAAGGGCTGTGCTGAGAAAGCTGTAAGCTGGTACAGGGCTGCCCTGCACGAGGCGCTGCACAGATCCTGTCCCCACACCACTGCAGTCGGGGAGACACCAGGGACAGGGTAGGAGGAAGCAAAGGCGAGTACAACAGGCAGAGCATCTCAAAGGAAACCCTCTTTAGGGGACAGATTCTGCAGACACCAGCCCTGCATGAAGGCAAGCTCTTCATGCATCATGCTCAACACCCAGCAATGCTTTTCATTTTCTCCATTTCCTTCTGCTCATGAGAGCAGGGAGAGAGAAGAACCCTCCTGCTTTGTCACAAGATAAACTGCAGCCAGAATTGCAGCAGTTCATGGTGTCACGTTTACCCAGCTTGCCCTGCCTCCCACATACTGTGCTCCAGAGAGGCTTCCCAGCACACAACTACAGTTTTTGTTGTTTCCCAAGTCAGAGATGTGCTGAAGGAGAACACGAGTGGATTGGGTAACAAAACCACAGTCTCTCATGCATGAGGTGAGTGCTTTGAAGCAGCACATGAGCCCTGCAAGGGAGGTTTCTGTGTTGCTGCTTCCTCCTTCAGCACTTCTGAAGTTCCCCAGGTGTATACTCAGGAGCAGCATCACTGAAGTCTGTTACTCTTTCTGAAACTATTGTGTTTTCTTCTAAATGGGTGGAAATTACTGTCCCTTATCATCCCAACAGAATGGTGACAATGAGGACCAGCCACCATTTGAAGTAATGTAGAACGCCAGTATGAGAAGGGATGCTTAGGAAGTGCTGGGTCCTGTCTCTTCTTAAGCAGTGGAAAATACAAATGGAAGATGTGCCTGTTTCTTTTCGGACTTCCCAAGGCTATTTAAAGAGAAATACGTAACCAGAGGACACTAGACAGCTTAGGAAAGATCCCAATGTCATCACAAGGAGATTGTTACGTCCAAAGTCAGGCCCAAATTACAGTACAAGTATCAGGCAAAGATGGATGAGGTCCTGGTCTCAGTTTGGTTCCCACTGTTTACAGTTTTACACTGATAATTCACCACCGTGGTGAATGCAGCTGCCACCACTGTCGGGGGGCTCCTCCAGCACTCTGCGCCCCTAGAAAGTGGCTCCTCTGGCAGGGGCTCAGTGCCCATAGGCAGCTCCTGTCCAGTCCTGCAAACACTCACACGGTGTGGCTGCCCCTGAGCCACCAGGCTGCATCACTGATGTGCAATGCCAAAAAAAACCCACAAACAAACCAGAACAACCAACTAATGTTCAAGTTGTGATTTGAAAATGTCCCCTTCCAGAGAGTGAACCACCACACAGCTGGAAGGAGATCACACTCTCGGTCTTTGCAAGGGGGAGAACTAGACCTTAGAAATTCGAGACTAGCTGGACGGAAAAGCAAAGGGAGGGCTGGTGTCTGCCTGACCTGCTGCCCCTGGGGACGTGTCAGGGGGAGGGGACGGCGGTGGCCGAGGCTGTCACCCAGTGCAGGGAGCTGCCACATGATGGTGGTTAGCTGATTACTGTTTAACTGACGGTGTGAGGGATTACACGGCCTGGAGAATTCCTGCATGGAAACATGAGCAGTCCCGCGCCACTGCCTTCCCGCTCAGGTGACCTCTAAGGATCAGAGGGATTTTCCAGTAATTTTTCTTTTTTTAAACTTCTCCTCAGGAATGAGCATTACAAACACCCACTAAACCTCCCTGAGACACCCTGTGCAAATGGTTGCCTCTGAGCAGGGTTTGCTCCTCTGCCTCGCCACCACAGCCGGTACCCACAGCCATGGTGCAGTGCCAGTGTCCCAGCAAACACAAATGCCGATGAAAGCTGCCATGGCAAACCTCACATCTCGTCTCACATTCAGACATCTGTTCACACCAGAGGTTTTCTACCTCCCCCTCCACCTCCATTACAGAAGGGAAAAAAGCTTCCCAAATGACAAACCTTTTCCTGAGAAATGCTGTGTTCTGCTTCCAAGGAAAGCAAATAACACAAGGCCTAATCGTAAGGCTTTTAAAAAGAAGCAACCCCTATACCACAGGCAAAGGAACATGAAGCAGGGGCAAAACCCCCAAACCTCATTTATGCTGAAGCTGAGGGACAGTAACAACCAGTCCTTGGAGCATACAATCATTTTATTTGTATTTGGTCAAGTCAGTTCCTATCCTGGAAATGGGTGCAAGGAAAAGCAAAGGAAGCCAAGGAGCTCCTGACCAGACTTATTTTACTAGAATGACTTAAATAAATTCAGGGTCATTCCCCTGCCTTGGGATAAGCACAGCCTTTTTTGCTGCCCTACCTGGGCACAGCCTCCAAAAGGCCCACGCTACAGGGACCAGGAGATCAGAGCAATAATTTTGTCCTCCCCTTCACACCGAGATTGCATCTGCCCTTACTAAAATACACCAGACTGCAGCAACGCACCCTGCAAAAAGGCAGGGCTGCTAAAACACACTGGGATCGAGAGAACAACGGCGTTATTTCGGGCAGCAGGAAAAAGTGCCATGGGAGATTAAACATCCGTGACTGCAAATCAGCATCGGCAGGGCTGAGCCTTGAAACTACAACTCCTGTGCCAACAACTTCTTTGATGTGCACCATGAACATTTAGGGCACTGCACACATGCTTGATGTTAATGATGTGTTTTCATGACCTAAGGTCTTGTAACAGGAAAACAAAACAAAACAAACCACCCAAAAAGCAGTGAGTCAAACTTCGTAGTAACCTTCCTGTGACTCATATGCTACCCACACACCCCACACCCATTCAACCACCTCATACCCATGTATTGTGCCTCAAGGAATCAGCCAAGGATAACCAGCACCATCCATCAAGTGCAGCAAACTGCAGATCTAACCATACTTCTTCCCTCAAAGGAATCCTTTCCCCAGAGGCCAGGCCTACTGCCTCTGCTGCAGCTCCTGTCGGAGACGCAGCCAGAAGCCTCTGGGTTTGCAACGGCCCATTCAACCCAAGTACAGCATCTGGTGCAGAGAAGAGTACCTGTAAACATCGCACAAAAATAAGGGCTGCAGGCCGCAAGGACCACGCGGTGAGCTTCCATCTCCACAGTTTCGGCCACAATCACCACATCACAGAGGAGCCGCTTGCTGGAAAAAACACCAGAAAAGAAAAAGATCATTTCAGAACTTCTGGTTAGGCACAAAGCCACACCAGTATAGCCTGAAAAGTTATGCAGAGGTCCCATCGCTACAGACAAGGCATCTGAGCTTCTGCCAAATCCCAGTGGAAGGTCCCCTGAGCCTTCAGCTACCAGCTCCTATCAGTGTTTGCCTACAAAGCAAAAGCTTGAATTCTCCCAATGCTGCAGCCCTGCCTATGGTTCTGCTTTTCCCAGAAAAAAAAAAAATAATAAAAATCTGGAAGCCAAACTAGGTACACTTGCTGCCTGAAGAACAGATGGGCAAGGGGCTCCTTCCACCTCTCAAACAAGTAGGGCTTGGAGACAGCACAGTCTAAGAGTTCAGGCACTCCCTGCATCCAAGCTCTAGTAGATCTATAAGAGAAGAAATAGCCATACTAGGGAGCACCAGTAGTGCTTTCATCTTTCTGCAGGGGAAAGACAGAGTGGAAAAATGAAGCTACCTCCGTACTTCTTTCCATATTTGGCCCTACAGCATCTCCCAGTGCTGAACTGGTGCAGAGGCTGCCCCAGCTGCCTCCCAGTGAGGAAACCTCAATTACTGGAGTTTACCCATGGGCCCGAGGACTTTGTTTACCTCATGAATTAGTCTGGGATTAAGAGTCACTGGGATAAAGCACGAGGTTCCAAACAGAAACCCAAAATTGAGCTCCCCCACTGACTCGTTGTGCAGCTTTGGAAAAGGCACTTCATTAACTGGTGACCTTTTCTACCAGCCCCACATATGTCCTTTGAGGCTCCATTAGTTAATGTTTGCACAGGGCTTCAGAGATGCAGACAGCTAGAAGTGCTCAGCCTCCCAATAAGTTGGCTTAAGATGTTTAAGCATACAAATGCAAAATAAGGGTGTTCTTTACAAATGCCAAGCCTGAAAAAGGATCAGCTTCTGTAAATCTAGATGTCACCTTCTTTTCAGAAATGCTTATCACCACGCTGAACTTTGTCTTTAGAAAACTGCATATCAAATAAACACACACAGAGCTTCTTATGGACTAGGTA
Source organism: Mesitornis unicolor (assembly GCF_000695765.1). Classification (NCBI taxonomy): domain Eukaryota; kingdom Metazoa; phylum Chordata; class Aves; order Mesitornithiformes; family Mesitornithidae; genus Mesitornis; species Mesitornis unicolor. The sequence goes on from NW_010169461.1 coordinate 16,740, forward strand.
TGTCTCCTCTCCTCCTGCATACATTGGAATACACAAACAAAACTGTTTGTGAAACTGGAGGATTATGGCTGGAAACCAGGATTCTACAGTTACAAGAAACTCGAAGTCTGTGCTCCATGTCCACCTCAGTCTGGAAGGGGTGATGGCAATAAGGGGAGCTCTTTAACAGTCTCTTAATGGAGGCTTCCTCATTTCCTTCAGGTTATGTGTAAGGTGCCCTGCTCAGTTCCTCTTTTAACTATAGTTATCTAAAGTGCCACTCACGAAATTAATTCATTTACATTTGAAAGCTAAAAATTTCAAGTGAGCAACATATAGTAAATAGGCTAGAGACTTAGCAAGACTTTTCTAGACCCTCTGTATGAGATTTCTGGATGCATTTGAATGGAGGCACCATTATTCAAGGTAGCTATTAACACTGATTGCTGACAGCTTAACAGATCACAAGCTCAATGCACATACAATAGCCGTGAGAATTGTATACGGCAGAACAGCAGCAGGAGCTGTCAGAAAGGAGTGCCCAGAAGAAGAAAACATCAAACAGGTGCTTAAGGGCAGCTTTCAGTCTTCTAGGTTTTATCACATCAGTATTGCACAAGATCTAGCTAACTGCAGGCACTAAGAAACATTGTCATCTCCAGCTATTCCCACTATGCTCCAATTAACAAAGGAATAATAGTAGCACAATAGATTTCTGAATATAGCTGCACAAACCTCTATTTTCAGATCCTTTGCCTTCCGTACAAAGAAAGGACTAGAGGGATGCCAGTAAAAAACCCATACTCTGCTTCACATAATTGTTACAAGGGAAGGATATTTCCATTTTCTGTTCCTATGCAACTGAGAATCGCTGTCAGACATCCACAGGAGACATTTCTAACTTCTCTGGGCCAAAGAACACGTATATTGGGAAATTATTTAATCCACAGAAGAGAGGTGGCTATTACAGCATCTTCTGAGTACTTTGAGCATGCAGGAAGAATAAAGGGTGCTATCTGCTTTCATCATACCATCTGGATAGTGAGGGAGCACACACATTCATGTGTATGATACATGTACTTTCCACAGGAATTATTTTTTTAATAGGCTTTTAAGTCTTTATTTGAATGGTAAAGGATTCAAATGAACCAGTCAAATGCTCACTGAACTTCTATCTGGTTTGTGGGATAACAACAACCAAGAAACAACTCGGGTTAACCACTGCCACGGCACTGCTGATGTGATGACAGCGGTTCTTGAAGACTGTTCACTGACATTTTTTTTAGCCTCCATTCTCCCTGTACCCACGCAACTGTGTAGAGACCAAGGTGTTCTCTTTTAACCAGTATCAGGATTTTTAAATGTGCAAGTAGAGAGCTGACATTCTTCCCAAGTTGTTGCTTTTTTATTCACCTCCTACTTTGGAGTGCTAAACCCAGACTGAATGACATTGCTAGTTAAAGAGAATAAGAACAGTACATTAATAATCTTTGGTCTGTAATTACGGGTAGGTGTCTTAATGTCTGTAATGTTCTATTATTGGTTTTCAGACCATTAGCTCAGTTAAGAACATAGTTTACAGCTGAATGTAAGTAACGGAAAAGACTAAATCAATTATTATCTATAAATGAAGGCTATTGCTCAGATAATGTTTTTGAGCCATAGCTGGCTTCCTTCTGCTGGGAGGACAGAGAGGTTTGAGACTGGGAAGAGCAGCCCACCACAAAAGGGCCATATTTCAGCTGACTCTTCCTACTTGTTTATTAATACCCTAACACACAACCATTAGCTGTGACAAAGATGGCACTTTTTTTTCCCCTACATCTCCTAGAAGCCCTTCTATTCCAATCAGCACACTACATCAGAGAGGGTGCCCATTAAGTCAAAAGTGTACCTCCGTAATTCATTCATGACCTTGAATGCCTTTCTCATGTGAGAGGGATTGACTGTCAGTGTGCGCTGGTCCTTTTCATCTTCAGCTGCCTCAGAGGATCGGGAACTCTGCTTAATGCTAAAAAACAGGGGAAAAAAACGAGTGGAAAGTTTGATTCAATGACACTTAAAAAAATTATCATAAAACTGCAGCACAGGGCATTATGCATGGAGTTACTTGCATGTTTGTTAATCGGCTCAGGTTCGCCATATGAAGAGCATCACAAAATGCAGCTACTTCTGCATGGATGTTGAAAGTCATGCCAGCCCACGCTTCAGTCAGCAGGGAAGAAAAGGAAAAAGTGCCAAACACTCGAGGACAAAGCCCAGCCTCACAGGCTTCAGGCCATGAAAGCAGTGTACGTTGAAATTCAAGCCAGAACATAATTGCCTTACTGAACAGAAACAGATTTCAGCACTGGGAACTACAAGAGTACCATGGCTCCTTTAACATCCATACAGAGAAATAGAAGTTTAGTCTTCAATGTGCCATCTGAAAAATGCAAACATACAATACATGACTTGTATCTTCTTCCACAGAGGCAAGTAGAAAAGGGCTACTAAAACTCCCTGCACAGCTTCCAAAGCATTAGCTTTACAGTGGCCACATCTCATTTCGATTTTAGAAATAAGTCTTAGTGCCACTTTTCTATAGAAAGAATTATTAAACCACACTTCCCTATCAGAACCACCAGTTATACAGGTAATGCCAAACCAGATGCACCCAGTTATGTGCTGTGCTTAACCAGGCCAACAGGTGCCTAAGGCACATACGCGTCCTCATTACTTTGTTGGGAGCATTGGCTCTTTATACAGAATTAACATCAGGTCAATATCTCCGCCTCCCTGATCAGAAAGTGTGTGAAATCACTCAGAGCTAAAGGTTTCCACCTATGACAAAAGTAGCACTTTGAGCAAGGACGGCTTCCTCCAGTGTCACGGTTGCCCCTTCCCCCCCCCACCTTTCTTAGTTGGGCTTGTATCACGATAAAAAAAGGCTGAATCAGGTTAAACCAATAGCCTGGGCAGCCCAGCATACTGACTCTAGTGGTGACCAGACGATGGTATCTGAAGAAGGGTACAAAGCCAAGGAATTGTGGAAGGATACTTCCAGAGAACAGTCTGCCAGCCTCTGCAAAGGTGTGTATGCATGCACATATATAGATATATAGACATATACTCACACACAGTAACTTTTTCTTCAGAAAACACAATTATTCACAATTTACAACGCCTTGACAGTGTGAAGCCCTTGCTGAACACTACACTCTCCCCATTGCCTGCTCCTGACTGATGGCTGTTACCAGCACCGTGCCTCTTGAGACCACACGAAGCTCTTTGACCCCCAGCTGTCCTCAGTGGGCTGCACTGTCCTTCTTCTAGAAACAAGACGCTGAATAGCAGCCAAGCTGCATGCAGCCAGAATACACGCCTGCATACTGAGTGGCCTCCAGCTTTGTGCCTGAAACAAAGGTTAATGCCCAAAACCAGCCAAGTCCAATTCCTTCACTTTGCTGAGCAAGTGAATTTTTTTCAGTCAGAAGTGAAGCCACGAGGCTGAGCACAGCATCACTCAGCACACGTCTCAGACGAGGGAGACAACTTCCCAGGCTGTGTTACAGTCATCATCCAATTAGCTTAGTATGACTGGACTGAAAGAAAAAAAATCAGAGAGAAAAGTACCTCTTGTTAAATGTTTTGTATTCAAGGGACTGGTACCAGGCAATGACACAGCCAGCTTCTCTGTCCTCAGAGAAAGCTGAACTCATTCTGTGCCACACGTAGCACTAGTAGCGTTCATGGGCACGGAGAAGCAGGGGCAGTCAGCTCTTCCCCAAGCCTGCACACCGCAGCGAGGGAGTCTCCATGCTCCAGGGACGTTGCCAAATTCAGCTAAGCCTCAGTGCTGTATCTATCAAAAGCCCTGGGTGAAATCTCAGGCCAAGTGAAGTTTGACCCCAGCTTTAAACACTCCAGCATAAACCCTTGCTTTTTGAAACCTGCCCTTGCAGCATGCCAGAGCCATGGAGTGAAAAATGAAGCTCTGGAAGTGCAAGTGACTTCATGGAGCTTTCCATCTCCAAAACTAAAACACATACAAGAATCAAACAAACCAAACAAAAAAGAAAGAAAAAGAAAAAAAGAAAGTGAAACTGAAAGGCATCGGCATAGACAGCTGTACCCATTGCTCCTGGGGCAGGACAGCTGGATCACCACAGGACACAGCTTCGGTCATCGCAAAAACAGACCTTGCAGGATCCAAAATCAAGCGATGCACACAAAAATCATGAGGCTTCTTTAATATGAAAAAGCACGCCACTGGGATTGATTTATTAGCACTTCAGCGCCAGAGACCGAAGATTCATTATGTTCCAAGTTTTCCGCTGGCAAAAGGTACAGTTGAAAGGACACAGCAAGTTTCATTGAACACCAAAGTAAATGTCAGATCAACAAGCCTTCATAAAGCCTCCACTCCACCAACATTTGTCTGTGTATTTTAAAAGCAAAAACCTTGCTTCAGAATTTATGAAAAGGATCAATCAGTTCTTCCTAAAAAGCACGAAAAGTAGCTTTTCAAAAAGCACCATAAAAGATACCCTCAGCTTTATTAGCAGGGGTGGATTTTGCATTTTGCCAAAGGCTCACCATGAGAAAATGCAGCAGATTGTCTAGTTAAACACTTGTTTCAAAAAAAAAAAAATTAAAAAATCAAGATATGCTATTTAAAGTTTTTTCCAAATGACTCATATAAAAAACACATTTGAAAAATTAATGGCCAAGAGCCTTTAACTCAGCTTTGAGACTGACTCAGCTTCCACAGAACTGTGTTCCCGTAACGGACGGAGGACGATTTTATCAGGGAGAAAGACTTCACACCCCCAAGCACGTACTCCCAGAGATCACCGACACACTTCCAGTGTAAAAATAGAAGGACCTAAATGATCCAGGCAAATGCAACCTGCCACAAAGCAAAAGCTACCCCTGAGAAGACCAAAACAGTGCATTGCATAGCCCTTTACAGAGGTTTTTCCCCTCACAACACTAAGAATTATTACACTGTTACTATATTAATGGAGCAAAGCAAAGGAGGAACAGTGTCCTCTGGTCAAAGGTGCTGGCCCAGGCCACCTGGACGTGCCAGACCCCTGCACCCCAGGACCATGCAGACTTTCCCCCCAGCACCCTCGTGTTTGTCTTGCTGATGTCCTACTACTCCAGCAGGACACGCAAGCTGGCTCTGCCAGGAGCAATTTGTTCTATTCCTGGGCTATCTGAGGCCGTGCACTGAGTGAACGGACAAATGATTTAATTTCCCTGGGCCAGATGAACATCCTCGTTATGGACACAGCAGGATTCTCCTAAAATAAGCAGAGAGGCTTTTACTTTCAGAGACCGCCAACCCCACCACCACCTCCTGCATGGCCTTTCAACTCAGTCCCTGTGTAGAACAAATGAATCCTGATTTGAGAGCCCCAAATTAAGCCAGTGAAGCTAATCACAACCCTGTTTACACTGTGTTCCTCCTCTCTGAGACCCACCAACAGAGCTTGGCTCAAGCTGCCCGCGGGCTCGCAGCACCGCTCCTGCCTGAGCGCGGTCGCATACCAACCCACAGAAAGGTATTCTAAAAACCCATAACCTGCAGCTCTGCTGCACGCATGCATCAACTATAAAGTTGTGTTGCCTTAGTTACCAGTAGTAATTACAGATGTCTTTGTAGATTACGTGAAAGAATAAAAGAGCTAAACCTTAGAGCTAAACCATCCCCTGGCAAGATTACTGCGGTCCAGAGAGCTGGTAAACCCCAGGAACAAAAATCCCAGCTCTGCCAAAACCAATTCTACCACATTGGAGCCAGGAGTTCACCCTAAAGAAGGGGCCGATCTCAAATGTGTCCTCCTTCAGTGCAGAGAAGGATGAGCTTCTGCTCATGTTTCTGGGAGAACAGCTGCCAGGCTCAGCTCCTAGCCCACATGAGGACACCACGAAGGTCTCTCTCTCCCAGGCTCTCACACTGGAGAGACAATGGGAGTCCAGACACATCCAGCCCAGCCCCATTCCTCTCTGCAGCTCTGGAGGATCTCTGAGCTCCCATCTCCTGCCTGCACACTGCAGGCTGAGGTCTGCTCTCCTGGGTTGTCCCATAACACTGCAGAGCTTCAGCCCCCCGAGGTTGGCCAAAGAGTCAACAGGGCTCGGCATCCTACACTCCCACAGGGCAGACAATCCAAGACCTCCACTGGCACTTCATATCTTTCTATTCACTCAAAAGGGCCACACTAACTGTAAATCTTCAAAGCCTATGGAGCTTATTTGTGGGATACATTAAAATCATCATGGTAAAGAGTTAATCTTCAGTTTCTGAGTTTGAAGTAGCTCTGATCTAAAAATTTGATAGATGCCCAATAAACATTTACTAGTCTTCAAAACTTAAATGCCTCTACTGAGATAAACGAAGATCAAAATATTAATTTAGCCATAGCAAAATGAGAAATAGTTTTACCTGGAGTAACTGTTTGGAATCAATGGCCAAAATCATGGAGCAAATGTTATATCCAATAGTTTTACTCTTTGAATTAGGCAGACACAGTAAGAAAAAGATGCCAGTGTAACGGCATATTTATAAAAAATCACAATTTCTGATTTTTTCTTTAGGTATATACAAAGACAGTAGAAAAATGTGATGAAAGGAATCCAAACACCAAGACGGATTTTGAGAGGATTTCAGAGAAACATATTGTCAATAAAACATATGGGAGGTAGCATAATGGAAAGGATTTATTTTTTTTTCCTATAATAGCAATATTACTTTCCTGTTTTGTTGAATTTTTTCAGTGCCTACATCCACATGGAGAATTTAGCTTAGAAAAAACACAATCGGTATACACCAGATCCCCAAAAGGATATTCACATCAAAGGATACCTCAGGGGAAAAGCAGATTTCAGGAACTAGTGAGAAGAAAAGTCTTTGCTGACAGTAATGGGAACACCACAAAATAACTCAAATATGACAATACTATTTGCTTTCAATGGCAAATATTGTATTTCTCAAACAAATAGTACAAAGAGACTACCCCCACTCAAAGATAAAGTTAAAATTACAGACATTTTAATTCTTCAACCAAAAAGAAATTAACATTCCAGAGGTTTTTTCCTAGTCAAACTCAAAACATACTTTGTAAATTCAGAACCATAGTACCATGCCCCATCATATAGCCTTAAGTAATTTCTCTATAAAATGAAAATCCCTGTTGGCACAGTAAAAGAAAATCAGGATTCTGCAATAATTTACTGCCAAACACGAATGTCTCAGGTTGAGTCCTTCTTGCCCCCAGCTGCTTCTGCCCATGTGCAACGACATGGGCACATGATACTACTGAACAACTCGGGTGTGCAAGTTACCAGGATATTTGAGTCTGGGCAAGCTTGGGACCAGAGTCAGAGGTGATGTGAGCACCAATAACGTGTTCCTCACAAACTACAAAAATGGAAAAAGCAGAAACATTAAAAACCAGGGGGAATTCTGCTGTCATGAAATTCACAGAGTATAAAATTTGAGACCTAATCTGCATGACATAGATCCAAGTTGAAATGTGGGGCAAAAGCACAAAAAGCAGGAACAGAACCAGCCGAGGGTGCTCGCCCACCAAGGTCATTTGTCAACACCTCCTCCCAGGACTCGCTCCAAGCACACAAAGCAGTCCCAGCACAGTCTCGCACAATGTCCCCTTTCCAACCAGAAAGCAGGTGAATATTTCCAGCTCTCCTTGCCAAGAGTCAAACCCCACACCATTACTGCCCATGGCCAGTTCCGGGCCACCTTCCTCTTCCTGAAAACTAGAAATACAAGCAGCAATTTGGGTAATCATTCCTCACTTCCAGAGGCAGAGTACACGCTGATGGAGGCAGCCCCTTCATGCCCTAAAACGAGATGGTCTGGGAAAAAAAAAGGATGAGGCAAAACAGTTCAGGCACTTCCCCAGTGACTTTTTCACCACTGTATCCCCAGCAAAAGGCCTCCAGTCAAAACGAGACCATTGCTGGTAACTATAAAAAGAAAAAAAAAGGAGTAAGTAATAGTGCCAAGGATGATCCCTGCCTGGGGTATCAAAACAGCTCCACTCCACTTTCTCAAACACTAGACTCATTTATATACATAAAGAAAAAAAGAAGGAAAACCCCTTCCATGGACTAGCACCTAGCATGACAAGCTAAGATTTCAAGGCACTTTAAATTAATTAATATCTGGATTAATATCCAGAGGTGGCCATTCACACCTTTACAGGAAGCAGAAGCCCTACAATGTAATTTAAAGAGAGATGTGGCAGGTTGAAAGTTTTATTTATTTAGTAGTAGTACAGGTCAAGCCCGCTCTGCTCCCCCACCCCCTGCAAGGTCACCAGCACAAAAGGAAGCACTCAGCATATCCTGGTGTTCTTTTTCTTAAAAAAAAAAAAAAAAAGAAGGAAAGAAAAGAAAAACCAAACCAGTTTAATGTTTAGTTTGAAGCAGTGCAAGCAAGCTTCTCGTGTGCAAAACGCACCCAGACATTGGGGAGGAAGAACGAAGGCAGAGCTGAAACACTGAACGTCTCTCTCTGGCATCTATGAGATCCCTGAGCAGCAATAATCTCTTTTAGGTGTTCAGTGGACATTAGGTCGACCCTGTGAGCACTTATGCACACAGTTTTGGAACAAAATAAGCTGCCTGGCAGGAAATAAAGTGTATGTGGCTCAGCTAGCATTTCAGGGAGACACAGGATCCCCTCCTGCTTGCCGTAACACCTGAGATGCACACACACAGACAGGTAAATTGACCCCTGAAGGCTCTACAGATGCTACAGATTTTCATTCATGACTCAAAAAACCGTGGGTATGCCTCCAAATACCAGCCTTCAATTCAATGACAAAGCCAGCCACAGGTTCAAGATCCAAGCAAGGCAGACTCAAGCCTGGCGTTTTGTGAGCCACATCTTGGCGAGGGAACGACCCCGCAGCCCAGCACCCTCTCCTGTCCCCCACCTCCCTGCTCCACCACCGATTTTAAAAAACACCCACGGGAGCAGTCTCCTTCCCCTCGTTATTCATCCCTAAAACACATTCCACTGAAAACCCACCCCGTTCCCTGGGTTTGGGCACAGGGGGCGAAGCAGCCCGGCACCATGACATTGCAACATCTGGGGATAAAACAGCAGGCGCTCCTCGCAGAAGGTATTCCTGCAAGCGGGCAGGGATGGGGAGGAGAAAAAGGGGAGGGAGGACGGAGGAATCCCGGCAAGCTGCGTCCCGCATGCCTGCGCACAGCCACGGAGAGCTCCCCGGGGCACAGCATCCCCACCCCGCATCCCTTCGGACGGGCACGGCAGTGTCGGGGCGGACACAAAGGCTCGCCGGCGGTACCCACCTCTCCTCCTCCATTGTGCG
>NW_010169462.1:0-5942 GCF_000695765.1 Mesitornis unicolor
CCAGCTCCTCATATTCTGTGATTCTGTGATGAAGCGGGTTTAGAGACGTGGTGAGAAGTGTGGCTGATAAATAAAGGTGTTAAAGGAGAAATGGAAACATCTGAGATGACCAAGGCCTCAGTCAGTCAGCTATCGTGGAATAAACTGACTTGTTTTTCAAACATGCCCCTGTTATTTAAGATAGTTTATTAAAAGGATGTTGTGTTTGACTAATGGCAGGAGGGCTCCAATGAGGAAAATAGAAATTCCCCAGCCAGCACATGGCCAAGACGTGCTCCTGGGGAAACAGAGAAATGAGCAGCTTAATGATGATCATTACTGGTTTTGTACAGAAGAAACCACCTCTGACATCGTGCTCCTGACAACAACCCGGGGCACCACATCCGTGGCAGTCGAGAAGGAGCTGTTTCAGTTATGTACTTGCTTTTATTTTTCCCCTCTCTTTAATGACAATTGTCAAACAACTTGTGTGTGCAACTTCAAGGGAAAATACATGGCCTAAGTCTTCCTCCTCCGCTTGCAGGGGAATAAGACACAAGAATTAATCCTTCCATCTCTAAATCACTTGCAGCGGGTCCCGCTCTCCCACTGAGGGATAATGTGTGCCTCACGCACCGCACTATTTCAGTCCAAATGAAAGAGGTTAATGACAAAGCATCACTCTGATCTTCACACATTTGAAGGCTATTTAAATTAAATTCTTCTTTCAAAAAGTTGGCATGAGCCAAACTTTTATAAGGTTTTTCTTTTTCTTTTTCCTTTCTTTTTATTTTTTTTTTAAATGCATATGTTTCTTTGAAGATCTTTTTCGGGAAAAAAAAAGATTTCCTAACAAGCCACCCTCCCCCTGCTGCCACTGAAAAAAAAAAATCATCCCTGTGGATAGGGCTGCCAGGAAGAGAAACTGCGTGGCATCGACAGAAGAGAGAGCGTCACACGCCTGCCTTCCAGTAACCCGATTGAACAATTAAATTGTATTTCTCTTTAAAAAGAGTGGGGGGAAAAGAGAAAAAAAAAAAAAAAAAGAAATCAAAATGCAGATCTTGCTGTGGTCTGGGATTCGGGAAGATTAATGAGCTACCTAAAAGGGAACAGCAGCTTATAACAGAAAGAGAGGGTAGTACATTTTTAACATAAAGTTCAAAGGGAAACTTTTCTTGATGGTTAAACTGCAAAGATTTCGCAGCAAAGTCATCTCATCTATTGTCCCTATTGGCTCCCTACATTGACTTTTTGTCACCTATTGCATCACGTTCAAGCTCTTCCAATTCATCCAGAAAGGGCAATATAATCTTGGCCCTATCCAAGCTAATTCCTGTATTTTGTGCTTTACTTCTTTGTCAGCTCGTCGGCTTTCTTCTTTCCAACCCCACGCCAGCTCGGCAGCTGGAAGCCTGCGCAGCTCCTTTGCATCCTCCTCTCTTCAAAACCCTCACAACTTCCTGCTCATGGCAAATGTTGCCTCGTGATTTGTCTTCTATCAATAAGGAGGCACTTTTTCATGAAATCTGCCTCATCTGTAATGAGCTTCTGTTTGAAAACACATCCTCAGTTCAGCCCAACAGCAACAGTAACCACAGAAATACCCGGATCTCAGCCATGAGGTACCTGGAATGGTCCCTGATGGTTCCATCACTGCTCCAACCTTGGTGCTCTCAACAGCTGCCAGGCAGAAAAGGAGCTGGGGTGTTGGTGGACAGCAGGATGACCATGAGCCAGCACTGTGCCCTTGAGCCAAAAAGGCCAACGCCATCCTGGGCTGGATGAGGAGGGGTGGTTGTAGGGCAGAGAGGTTCTCCTGCCCCTCTGCTCTGCCCTGCTCACACCACATCTGCAATCTTGTGTTCAGTTCTGGGCCCTCAGTTCAAGAAGGACAGGAACTGCTTGAAAGAGTCCAGCAGAGCCACAAAGATGCTGGAGGGAGTGGAGCATCTCCTGCTGAGGAGCGGCTGAGGGAGCTGGGGCTCTTGAGCTTGGAGCAGAGGAGACTGAGGGGAGACCTCATTCCTGGGGATCAATTTGGAAAGGGCGAGTGTCAGGAGGAAGGAGCCAGGCTCTGCTCTGTGATGTCCAATGCCAGGACAAGGGGCAATGGTCCCAAGCTGGAGCATAGGAGGTTCAACCGGAACATGAGGAAAAACTTTTTTACTGTGAGGGAGCCAGAGCATGGCCCAGGCTGCCCAGAGAGGTTGTGGAGTCTCCTTCTCTGCAGACATTCAAAACCCGCCTGGCTGTGTTCCTGTGTGACCTGGTCTGGTGATCCTGCTCTGGCAGGGGTTGGACTGGATGAGCTTTCAAGGTCCCTTCCAACTCCTCATATTCTGTGATTCTGTGAAAATTCGTGGCTTTGAACCCACATTTGTCCCGTGTAGTTTGTAATATCGAGCTATTAAGGGTGGAGAAGTAACTACTTAAATCCTACTGCTATTGATATAAGAAAATGATGGTGCAATGTGAAGCTCACACTTTACAACATCCTATTGGACTGGGTGACTTCTCCCGGTCAATCCTGGGCACAAGAAGATGTGACAGGTTTTGGAGGTGAGAACCTGAGTCTTGAAAGGTAAAGAGCTGTAAGATAAACACCTTTAAAGTGTGCATAAATGGTGATACCATAATTTAAAAGACAGATATCTCTATTTAATTCCTATGTGCTGTCACAGCACAGTGTGGGCAACTGTCAGCTTCAGTACATCTTTATCTCAGATCCCTCCTTCACAGCCCATCCAGAAGTATCTGAATATTCAGCACAGAGTGAGTTATTATATCCTTAATCATCAATACCAAGATCATCTTTGTAGTCACCTAAAAAGCCATCTGTCCACAAGAACACTGTATGTCTCTCACGGCTTCTTTTCACACTGTTGTGGGTTTAAACTTGTTGCTGAGGACAACTAAGCTATAAAAAAGGAGGAAAGGAACACAAAGTCATCCGAAACCCCTCTTGTAAATCATAAAACATCCTCAATTAAAAGCCAACTCTAAATTATCATGGATAAGATTTCAAGAAGAAATCCCACCCTTGTCCATCACTAATATTTGAAGTGTATATATTATATTCTTCTTATGATTAGCACAGTAAGAAACTAGAATAGAAGATATAAAAGAATCTACTCCTACTTTACATTATCATGACTGCATGGCCTTAAGATTTTCCCCTGATTTTGCGCCCAAAACCAACACTTCTGTGAATTAGACCATCCAGGAAAAAAACATAAAGCGATGCCATGTTCAGAGGAGAGAACACTTCTCTAGGCATACACAGCACTTCCCACAAGCAATAGAAACCAGCAAGAGCGCTCCAGCTCTTCCAATTCACCCTTTCCAAACACTCTGCAACTCTTCAAGTGTTACACAAAAGACAAAGAATTGGTCACTTTAGCCCACACAACAGAAACTTGCAACTTCAAATATGAGTTTAGTTCCCAAAGCAACTTACCAGGGTAAGGTATCACATTCAGCATATGATGGAAGGAAATAAAGTGCAGATAAAGAAGCAGACATTTGCTCCAAGTATCCAAAAGCGGGGCTTATGGTGAGGCAAGTCTGCATTTCACAACATCATAAGAATAAATAAACAGAGCTTCAAAACTGAACAGATTTAGACAGCCTGTGTGGCAAAGCAGAGAGGTATGAATACCCCGATGCAGCACGGAGAGGATATTCAAGCTCCTGCAATAGAGAATTATCCAAGCCAGCACATTTTCTATTTCCCCACCTTGAAGTTCTCCACTTCTGCTGTACAGTTCCCTCCTCTGCTCACGCAAATAGGCACTCATGCTGATGGCATGGGAGGAGGACTCAAACCTGTAATTAAAACAAATAAATAAATCCAGTCAGTTAACTACCCATAGAAACACCCTCCTTGTAAGCACCAGTCAGCGCTGAGGAAAAAGGATTTCCCTGCACGTTGGAGCAAAATCATCACGGCAGAAAAAAGCACATTTTCCCTATAAAACTCCATCACTGACGCACCACATTCTGCCACCCCAGATCAGCACAGCTCTACCAGCAGCCACCCATGACACCGACCTGCCTGCACAGCACAGAGATGCTCCTCTGCTCTATCAGCTGGATAAGAACGGCCCCAAAAACTGGTAAAATCCAAACCAGACCCATAGGTTAACACCATCTAAATCGTTAACTGACCCACACATAAAAATTAAAACCCAATGCCCTCCTGGAAACTAGGGAATGATAAATTATTAACTATTTATCATGTGGCTCTAATACTCCACAAGGGCCAATCTGAGAGGCAGAGAGAAATATTTTCCAACTGTGGTAGCCCCATAATGTGATTTTTGCCATTATAGTCAAAGGCCACAGACTGGGCACTGAACTGACACCACAAGGACAGCTCTGGGCTGGCCATGGCTGGCACTGGGTGTCCCTTTGATCACAAGTGTCCCATGGCCAAGAGCCTGTGACCAACCTGCTTGAGATCAGTGCTGGGGACACCCTGCATGGCCAAGGGCTGCTGCCCTGGTCAGGCACTGCCCAGCACAGATCAACTGGTCACTGACCAACACCAGATCTTGGTGTGCCCAGGCTGGGGACCAGGGAGAAGGGAGCAGGAAGTGGGGACAAAGAATTTTCACATAGTCCAAGTGGACACAAGACTTTGAGGGAAAGCGTCTTTCACGAACATCAAGGTGAAGGAGTCAAGACATCGATGATTTGCTGTAACTCCCCTCGCTCCCTCCCCAACCCTTCTGCTAAAGGAGACTGAATCAGCCTTAATATTGCCCAGAGGGACACTGGAAACATGAGCATCCCACCAGAGAAAAAGGGTAAGCATTTGTAAGCTTTCTCGTGCATCAGTGCTAATGTTATTACTATTAATGAGGCTTTTCTGCCCTAATTTGAACTGTGAGTGTTAGTATTGTTGCAACTGAACTAATAACAATCCATCAAAATACAACAAACACTTAAGACTTTAATTAAATGAACACTGAAACCTTGACTCCGTATTTATGATGTGCTCCCTTTTGTCCCTAGTGTAAGATTATCGCCACGGCCCAGAGGTCTTCTCCAAGCATCAAAATCAGAAGCTTCAGGTTGAAGCAAACCACAGCAATAAAACCTCAGGCTTCTCCCTGAGACAGTGACTCAGATTACTCCAGAGCCCTGTGCGGGCTTTTGCTGCAGGATCTCATCACATTCACTGTTTTCCCACAGCCATCCAGCTTCTGATGAAGGGACTGGAGCATCTCCCATAGGAGGAAAGGCTGAGAGAGCTGGAGCTGTTTAGCCTGGAGAAGAGGAGACTGAGGGGGGATCTCATTAATGCTTAGAAATATCTGAAGGGGATGGGATCAGACTCTTCTCAATTGTGCCCAGTGACAGGACAAGGGGCAATGGTCACAAACTGGAACACAGGAGGCTCAACTTAAACGTAAGGAAAAACTTCTTTACTGTGAGGGTAACAGGGACCAGGCTGCCCAGAGAGGTTGTGGAGTCTCCTTCTCTGGAGACATTCAAATCCCTGGACGCGTTCCTGTGTGATCTTCTCTGAGTGATCCTGCTCTGGCAGGGGTTGGACTGGATGATCTTCAGAGTTCCCTTCCAACCCCTACCATGCTATGACCCTTGTGATTCTGTCCCCTAATTCCCCTTCTCCGCCATTTCCTTGATCTGCTCTTCTCCCACGGTTCTACTTCCACTTAATTCCTCTACTCTCATGACTCCTTTCCCCATGCTGATCCTCCCACAGGAAAGCTTTCCAAATATTTTTGTTTCACACAGAATTACACATAATTACAGAGAAGCCTGAGACTGACGCACTGGGTGTTCAACATCTGCTTGTGCTTTCCCACCAGTGCCCCATTTCCATCTTTCAAGTCTGATCTGCACAGAGATGGCAACCTGAATGTGCACGTGGCTACTTTTTGGAAGAGAAGCAAGCCAGGCTTTGATGACACCAAGCTGGGAGGAGTGGCTGA
>NW_010169463.1:0-18649 GCF_000695765.1 Mesitornis unicolor
CCCTCTTTTTCTACACAAATGTACATTTTGCATATGCCTTAATACACAAACAACAGAATCATGAGGACTATTAGCAATTTTATTACATTTAAAATATAATATTATAACATAGTAATATTATAACTATTAGTAATGTTAACTTAGTTGTATACTTTTCTACACCCTTTTATTCTAGAATAGAAGTTGGTTAAACTTAATGACAAAACATAAATCTCTAACCAAACAGCGCCACCACCAGCCAGAATTAGGAATTCTAGTTAGCAATCTTGCTGTTGTTTTCTTCTGGCTTTGAATACTGCCGACTGTCCTTTCATGATACAAAACATTTCTTCATGAAGTTTGGTAAAACGTTTCTTCTGAACTGTAACACTTTTTCCAGGTGGGGAGATTGGCCTGACTCCTTCCATTGAGATCTTAACCTTCATTGTCTCCGATGGTGAGGCTGGCCTCGATGTGGAAGACTGCTGTTATGATGGACCTCTTCCTCCTCCAGTTCTGCTTCATGATCTATTTCCAGTATATGACCTTAACATCACTGTACTTCCAGTGGACAACCAGCCTCCATCAATTGAAACTGGTGAAAGCTTCCTCACGTTATAATACGGGCTATGTAGCACTGTAACAGCTAGAGACTCAGAGTATTTGTTTTGTTTGTTTGTTTGCTTTTTAGCATCAGAAGGAGTCAGCTGAGATCAGATTACAAAAGTTTTGGATCAGAATTTCCATCAGTATTTTTCTTCTTTTGCTACAACAGTACAGCCACCAAATCCAGCTTCAAGTAACAGCTTGTGGTTGTTCAGCTGCACGTTTAAATCATGTGGTTAGAGATAAGAGTGCTCAGATCTGCTTCCTTTCATCTATACATGTTCATTGCTGCATATGTAAGATATGTCTGAGTGAAAGTGATCAATATATCTTCCCTGAACTGAACTTTTTCAGGTTTATACACTGCAAAAAACATAAGCATTAACATCTATCTACCTTTGCATCTAAAGTATACAACAGAAATTTAGACTTTGGCTTTTTTATGAAGGGAGAGAATATTTTATTTATATATTTATATATTTAATAGTGAATATAGACAAATCTAGGATACATATGTAATGGAACAAATTAATAGATGTGAAGCCACATTTTTCACTAGTACTTTTAAGGACCAGAATTACTCAGTTAAAATGGAAATAGTGTTGGTAATGTACATTTAGTCCAATAACAGCCCGCTGTGTGAAATTTTGTTTGACTTCCTGGGCTTTGGATGAAGTCTGTAGTATACATATTAAAGGTATGCTTTCTGCATGCTTGCCTTTTTCAATGTCATTTTTTTGTAAGCATCACGTATATGTTATGTAACTCAGAGAATATTTAAGCATATGTATAAGTAGTTTTGTAATTTGCAGGCTCTCACCCAAGTAATGTTCTGGAAATGAAGCATTGTCTCAGCAGGGAAATTAAGCAGCGATGCATGAAAAATTATTCATTATGAGCAATTCTTAACAGCTCTCATGTAATTAATGTTCTGACAGACAGAGGTAACAACTGATTTTGAGCAGCACATAAACCATATGGAATAACTTACCAGTAAAATTATTTCATGAACCTCTTCCTCAATACTTACATGACAGCAAAAGTAGAGTTGATGGTGTAAGCAAAGAGAAAAAAAAAATAAAAAATCCCCCCTCAATAACTCAGTATTTGTTGCCTTTCCCCCCATAGTTATTATTTCCATTCTTGTTAACAAAGACAACAGTAAAATGAGTTAAATGAGCTTAAATAATGCTTATCATATTGTTTGTGTGCAGGTGCAAGGTTTGTGGTGGAGGAGGGCTCCTCAGCAGCCCTTACCACCTACCATTTGTTTGCCGCTGACCCTGACACCACTGCAGATGACTTAGAGTTTGTCTTGGTTTCTTCTCCTCAGTTTGGTTACATTGAAAATATACTGCCTTCTCCTGGGTTTGAGAAGAGCAACATTGGCATAAGTATAGGTAAGTCTTAATGACATAAGGTAATCAAGCAGATGAAATACAGAGGGCTGGTGGAGGGCTGTGCAGTGGGCTTTGGTGAAGTAGCTGCAGGTGTGAGCATTAATATGGGCTCATTGAGGAAGGCAGGTGCTAGCAAATGAAGAGCAGTGGGACTGCGTGGGAGGTGTTCAAAGGGAGACTGCAGCTCTGCGAATGTGAAGAATTGGCACTTGAAGTAAACAAGCCAGTCCCTATTTTATGCATTCCAGCTGCAATCTATTAACAGTGGCGTCATGAGACATTAATCTGCTCTCTCTGCCGCCCTCTTCATTCTCCCATGCAAGGCTTCTGTACTTCCTTTCACCTGTGCTTCTGTCAATTAAATGCTGCAGCTGAGAATTTGAAAAGCTTGGGTCCTATGTTAGTTTCCAAGGCACACTTACAAAAAGTGATGGTTGACTTGAGTCTCAAACATTGTAAGACAGTGTAATCCTCAGCAGAACAGGTTATGCCATGCTCTGTAATGCTATCAGCATTTTACAGCTGGACACTCAGAATCACTGAGCCTTTTGATCCCTGTTTTCTTGGTCTATCAGTCAAATAACAACCAGTGTAATTACTTAGACCTCAGATCTTCTCCTAGCTGTTATCTGGGTCCTTTTATTTGGGCTCTGTTCTACAAACTGAGCTAAGAAGTATGAAGTTGCACAGTCCCACAAGAAGCAGAAGGATGCATTTTTATTTCAGGGGAAGGGCATGTGTCCTGTGGTAACATTTGCAGTGTAACTCAGCCAAAAAATGACTGACAACTTATAAAATCTAATTGATTTGTTCTTTGAAGAAAGACACAGTTTCAGATTTTTTTATGATATATAAGACCAGAAGGCAGGAAAAGATTGTGCTAACTCACCATCTCTTTATAACCTCCAGCTTCATTTCAGCTAAAGCACCTAATAGCTCTGAACATAAACTATGTACAAGCCAGGCATATGCGAATGGAGCCAACAGCAGACCACTTTGTAATTTATGCCACTGATGGGCTGCATCGCTCAGCAGAGACCCCATTTTCCGTGCTGATCAACCCTATCAATGATGAAGTCCCAGAATTCATAACAAGGAATATTACTGTAAGGAAACAATCAAAATACTTGTCATAAAATTATTTTATACCAGAAAACATTCTTTAATAAAAGTAAGAACATTATTCTGACACCTGTTCCCCTGCATCTTTCCCATAATTTGTGCAGTTCAGCCTAGTACAGGAAAAAGCCTAGTTAAATCCCAGGTAAACCTGTAAGACAGAGCTTCATTGGGATGGGAGCAGGGCACAGCTCTGTTTGGTAACTTGCAATTAAGTAAAAAGAAGGCTCTAAGTTTTAAACAAGTAAGTAATCTAGAAAGCAGAAGTATCTTTATGCTTCTTCTGGTTTCTCAAGAGCCTTTCATAATTTTTTTTTCAGAGTTTTTGGGGGTTTTTTGTGTTCCTGGCATATCCTTTCCCCTCGCTAAAGACTGGTTTTAATATAAATAGTAATTCTGTGATCACCATGCTAGGGCAGTGGAAGCTTATCTCACTGTAAAGTAAGAAGTGTGTGTATGTGTATAAATGTGTATGGATCCATATTTGTATAAACATTTATGTATTTAAAGGCTTTATCCTCTGTGCATCCTTTAGCAATTAATATGAAGTTTACTCACCTAACAGCTTTCCTATATATTGGGGCAGATATTAACTCCCTATATAACCTTCTCTTTTGACCACTGAAACCATTTATTACTTGATGTCTTTTAAACTGGTGGAAATCAGTAGCTGGTTCAAAAGCTACTGGGGAAGGGGTGGAGAAAACAAAGAGATACGCTCATACACAAAAACATCCGAATTAGGAAACCATCCTAATATTCTATAACTTCTTTTCATGTAAAAGAATTGGAGATTTTTTTCTTTCATGTTCAGGTTCACGAGGGGGAAATGAAAGAGCTGGACCTTTCTGTTATCAACGCAGTTGATCTGGATGTGCCTCAAGACCGTTTGGTATTTGGGGTTGTGCAGAGGCCCTGGCATGGGTTCCTTATTAATGGAGTTCATGGCAATGATATTCTACACTATAAACAGTTAATTAATCGTGACCACCACAGCCATGGGTTACTTGTTCGTGACTTTTCCATGGAGTTACTGAAGAATGGTAGGTGCAGCATGCTTCTGACATTGTAATCAAAAAGTGTATTTAACAATGCCAACAACATGGTGGATTCTTCTAGACTGTGGCCATTTAGTGAAACATGGGATCTATAAATACAAAGAGAGCCATTAATTCAACCCTGCCACTCAGGTTGTAATTCAGCCCTCAAAACCCGAGGAAAGATTTTTCTCCTGTCTGCCCATCTAAGATCAACTTTCAGAAATATCATGTCCCCACCCCAAATTCCTCAGCCTTCTCAAGTCCTGGTTTTGATTCTCTTCCAATCGCTTGGCATTTCTTTTTTACTGTCCACAATGGTGACTGAGCCACCCCCAGACCAGATCTTCTGGTTGTCCATAGTCATAGCCACAAGGCCAGCTGTCCTCCCTGAGGCGTGTTTAAAGCTCGCTGAGGATTATTTAAGACACAGAAAAGTGTTGCCTGATAGTCTCACCCATTCTACAGTCCCTGTTAAAATGAACTGGAATGAGAAGAGGAAAAGAAATGAGACCAACAGAGACCCTTCTGTGAAGGGAGTCACTACTTACTCAGGTTAGGATGCTGTCTTTGAGTCAATAGTATATTGTTAGACTAACGAACAGCAGTGGCTTGCCAAGCTCCTCTTCTGGTAGCTGAAACAAGCTTGCTGTGACCAGGGCGTATGGGGAGGGGAGATGGAAGAAGTGTGATGGAAGCAAAGTGAAATGATGTGAGAGATTTTGCAGGAGTCAGATTTATTTGTTCTTTCCATTTCTCTCTCTCTCCTTCTCTCTCTCTGATATTTTTCTTCCTCCCACTCCCTGCATAGGAATGAAGCTGATGTACATGCATGACAATTCGGAAAACCTCACTGACACCTTTAAAATCCAGCTATCAGATGGGAAACATAAAGTCCTCAGAACCATTTCAGTAAAGGTCATTCCAGTTAATGATGAGAAACCAATGCTGAGCAAGTAAGCCACATGTTCCTGTCTATGACAGAGGGATGAGTTCAGATAAAATGATCCCAAAGTGATCAAAACAGTAAAACGGTGACTGATGGGGAAAGAATGCCTTAACTAGCCACAGACTAATGTCAATACAGATGTTTCCATCAGCCTGTTTAACAAAAACATTTTTAGTGAAAAAAGAGCATGCTTTAATGATGCCAAATATTAGAAGAATAGAGAAAAAGAAAGCTAGGGAACATGCTTGTTTTGTCTTTCACAGCTTACTTCAAGATGTTTGCCAGAGAACCCTGATCTTTGCATGCTTCTGCTGGCCACGTCTACCATGGCGTTGCCTTCAGTCACTTTGTTTTCCTGTTTCCTGGGACAACCACCTGTCTAAAACACCTCTCTGAAAGCAGCTCTGGAGTTTGGCATGAGAGAATCCTCAAAGTTGACGCCTCCTTTGCCTCACAAGGGCAAGACTTTCAGCTTAATGATTCTCCTCTCTTCTATTTAAAAACCCGATTGATCAGCCAGAATCAACTTCTGAAAAGATACACACTAATTTCTCTTACAGTTCAAAACTAGGATTAGATGTGGTCAAAAATTGCCTGACAGACTATTTGCACATAGGCAGCCGACTGCAAGAGAGCCAAACCTCCTGGACATCTTAACAAGGAGCTCATCCCTTGGGATCCCCATTTTTTAGCTGATGACCTGCCACAAAGCATCAGGGCCTTTGTCCTCCTGGCTGCTTTCCAGCCCCAGGCAGGCAGATGGGAAGCTGGGGGCCCAAAGGCTTTGGGTGTATAGCTCCGAACCTCTAAAGTTTGCATTTCAGAAATGACTCACAACTTGTTAAGCAGGCTGCCACTAAAGTCGGAATTTCTGATCCCTCAGGATATTTGCCTTACCTTCAGATCAGACCTACATTTCCCACTGCAGAGAATTTTGAATATTTATTTAACATGTAGGGCTTCCTGCATTAACAAATGGTATTTTCATAGTTGAAAGATTATCATAATGCTAACAAGAGAGAAAGTCAATTTCTAGTTAGAGTAAATGATATAGTTTATGTATTCATATAATGTACTGATAATTACTGACAATTGTCTATTTGTTCCCCACGTGGTAAAGAATGCTATGTAACTTTCCACCCTTTCTCTCTGAAGGAGGGTGATGCAGTGCAAGAAGTCAAGTGTTTTTAGCTTTGCCTAACTGGATCCAGAAACTGTTGCTGCCTTGTCTGGCAATGTTAGATTTCACCATTTGTCATTCCTCTCGTAAACAGTAGTACATACCGAGCCCTCCACTTGCAAAATAGCTATTTCACTGTAAGAAGTTACTGCTTCTTGCCTGTTACTCTTCCACAGAGGTGCAGTATGCTGCCAGTGGTTAAGCAGTGGTGCTCTAAGGAAACATGTTCAGTTTGGCATTGAAGTGGTTTAGCGACCACAATAAGACACCACATCTTTGCTGTGGGCTAGGAGCTCCTTTACGCCATTGCAGTATTTTACAGGCAAATGTTTGACTATATATGTAAACTTTTTCTCACCTTCTGATCTGGGGACACCTTTCCTCCCCAGGGAGTTTCAGTTCTCATTTTCATTAGCTATGGTCAACAGACTGAGGAATCTGGGATGGGATGTTTTTGGCTGGCAAATAGTGGCTGTTATTCACAGTGACTGCCAAAAACTCAATCTGTCACCTCTTGGATTGCATCTTGTAGCAGGGAGTGCCCTTGGGGAATGTAAGGCCCTAACACATTCCCCTTGAAAGCTTCTTCTCAAGATGAGACACATGGGTGCTAGGAGGACTTAATTAACTAACTCCTACACAGAAAAACGAGTTGAAACTAGACAGCATTCAGAGTGTATCTTAACTTATTTTTTTGTTTGAATCTTCTTATCCTAGCTCATGCAGTCTTTGGGTCAGAAACTTAGTCTTTCTGTTTGAATAGTCCCAGTATGATTATTGTTGGTATGAGCAAATCATTAAGTTCGCTTGATCTGTCATTAATATGACTTGATATACTTTGTCATATGACTCCATTTTCTTTGCTTTTCATTTTGCTGAACATGAAATGTCTATGCCTCACATCCATACCAGTTAGAATAGGAAACTTCAGGAAAAAAATCTCCAGTTTTTCTGAGAATGATAAATGTCTTTTCCGAAATCACTAAGTAATTGTGACAACTTCTCTGGAAATCTCAGTTGTCACTGTGCTTTGGAGCAGGCACTTGCTGCTTGGCAAAGGAAAAGGCTGCTGTATGAAGACTGTGTCTATAGGAATTCTTGTAAACAATTATCTTTTTATGGCCTCTGAAATAGCATGGCTTGCACATGCTCAGTTGTGTCCAGTCAGAGCTTAGCTGCCCAAATGCCTAAGGAGTCTCCTTTCCCAACCTGCTCTGTGGCCCCTGGGCAGATTAGCTCGAGCACCCCATCTCTGGGGTGATCTGGGGATCCTCTCCAACCTCCTTGAAACTTTTGTATAGTCTAATAATACTGTTTTGGTACTATGCTGCAAAAATGCAAGACAGCTAACAGCAAAATGATAAAGCAGAGTGTGCAGAGGCAAACTGGAGCATGGGTACTAGCTGAGAATGGAAACAGAGGAGACATTATCTGAGAATCATCCAGGAGCAAGACTCTGCATGAATTACAAACTATGAGGGACTGTTTTCCACAGAGCTGCCTTGAATTTTATTTGTGGCTAGTGATGACCATTTCTGCCAATGAACAGGTAGCCTTAACCTACTCTTTTGAATCAAGAACCCAGGAATATTCTCCAATGGGGAGCAGAGAATAAGCCAGTTAGTTGAGTGTCTCTTAAAGATTAAGGTGAGCACTGACAGACTAGTCTTCTGAAATACACTGACAGGCTAGTCTTTTGAAAAACGTTTTCTTCTCTGATCAGTTCATTAGAGCCAGTATTGCTATGGTCTATAGCAGCAGTAAATTATAACACAGCCTATTTGTTTACATTGTCCTCTTTTTATAAATTGTATGAAGGTAAGTGGCATAGGGCCCAGGGGAAGAAGAAAGATGTGGTAATTCCCAGGTTGTTGTAGGATCAATCTGCTTTGTTGTTTTTCACAATTGTGAATAGAAGCTGGTCCACCCTGTTTTGAGCTGAAGTAGGCATCCTCTTTCTATTCTTTCTGCAGTTGTAATTTCTGTCAGCATCTGAGTAATCCATACTCCTGGTATGGAAATTACATGGTGGAAAGGTTAATTTTCTTTTATTACATCAATACATGACTTTTAATTTTTGCAGGAAGGATGACATACAGGTGAACATGGGTGAAACTCGAATAATTTCTAGTGCTGTTCTGTCAGCGGAAGATAAAGATACCCCCAGGGAGAAAATCTACTATTTATTTGAAAGAATTCCAGAAAATGGTCAGCTTCAGCTCAAGGTTAGTCTTTGTACTTCCACAAAAACTAAAGAACTCCCTCTTCTTAGGTTAGAATGAAGATCATCTTCCTTCTCTCCCAAATGTCTGTCATGTTTTGAAGTAGAAGGCAGTGGCCAGAAAGAGTGCAGAAAGTGCCAATTCCAAAAGAGTGTTTGAACCAAACAATGATGCTCTTGCAGAGGCTTTGACATTAAAGGTCAGATCCTTAACAGAAGGAGAGGGAGGGAGAAAAGCTTGGCAGATTATTTGAAGCGACAGTGGAGACAGTTGCTGGGAGAATCAACCCAGGGAAGGGGAAAACCAAATATCAAAACTGGGAGAAGTTGGAGGGAAAGTCCTCGATAGAAAAAAGGTACAAGTAAGCCATTACTTGTAATGTACAAGTAAGCCACTACACTTCATTTGGGGTTCAGAAAGAATGGAGGGAAATGTGTGTGAACAAGTGAGAAATAAATCTTGAGTTGGAAGAAAAGTATGGGGGGAAGGAAGAGAAACATGGAAGAAGATGGAAAAGGATATAACAAGAGGAAAGGGAGAAAATAAGATTAGAAATGGAAGGAAAGATGACCATCTGTTGACCAAAGATAAGCCACAGGAACAAAGATATAACAAATGCCTCCTTCTAATTGTATGCATATATAATAGAAAAAAAAGAATTTCTTAAGATTTGTGAGCCTGGAGATTATTTTGATGTTGCATGCCTACAAGAATCTGTGGATCATGTGGGACTTGTAAATTAAAGCAGCCCCACACACTGCTGCAAGAAACAGCTACTGGCTGGAGTCTGACTGTTTGAATGTATAGAGTATCCACGTATATTTGAGCTCTGCGTCCTTGATAACCTTTGCTCCAAAAATACTGACACTGTTACTGCAGGCTAAATATCAAATACACAGATCAGTCCAGTATAGGATACTACACTATCTTCTGCAAAGCAGGAAATTTTATTAGGCAATTTGCATTTTTCTGTCAGATGACCTTTGGAGATCTAAATTTTTGTGCCTCCCTGAACTTCCCCACAGGCTCATTTCTGATAGCCCTTTAGGTATGGTTTCGGATAGAACCAAGAGCAGCTTTGTGAAATTAAGAAATAGAAAATATAAGCTGGGTCAGGAGCCATTTCATTTTCATCTTGGTGTCTCATTGAGAAGTGTGCAGAAATAAATTTCCTGGAGTAAAAGTGGCTAAACTCAATTTACTCCATTTTATGCATGATCACTGTATCTTCTCCTGCCTTGTAGCTCCTTGGGAACAACTCCAACCATTTACTGTACTTCAAAACATACTATGAGGAAAGAGTCTATAGCTTAGAAGGGAAGACTGGTAGCTGCCAATAACAGTCTGCATAACTGCAAACAAACACACTCAATTGGGGAGGATGCATGGGGGACTATCTGTTTAATGACAGACATTTACTCTTTCCAGGTCAGCCAAGGCTGGATGACTCTCCAAACTGGAATGAAATGCACTCAGAAAGAACTAGATATGAACCTTGTGAGATATGTCCATACAGGAACTATAGGGTCCAAGAACCGAGACAGCTTCACATTTTATCTATGGGATGGGTACAACAGATCTCCAGTTGTGGACTTCTACATAAATATCAAGGACATGGAAAAGGGTAAATATTTTCCAGGCTTGACATTTTACAGTGGCTGTTTCTGAAACAAAGATGATCTGAGTACATGTTCTGATCCTTCCCTGAGCACTATCTAGGCCCTTGGCAAGTCTACCTACAGACCTAGAAAGTCTGTCTGCTTGGATTTCACTGCTGGCCAGAGCCATGATGTTCCTGCAGGTAAAGTGGTCCTGGGATTTGAATAGGTTCTGCGTAAGGAAGTGTGTTGCATCTTGTCTTCCATGACTACCAGCTACTTTTCAAATAGTGTTGAAAATACCCTTCTGAAACTAGCTTTGTGTCTGCGTAAATCAAGACGCAGAAAAATGTCTAGAATGTAATAAGGAAGGCAAAACACTGTTTAAGAACAGCTCTGTCTTCCAGGTTTAAGCTCTAGTCCTATGACCTCACTTCCTTTATTGCACCCCTACTAGAAACCTAAACTAGACCAAGTTAACCTGACACTGCTAAGACTGGAACAACGGTACAGAGAGGATGGGCTGTCTCCATCCTTGGCAGTTTTCAAGCCCTGATGGGATAAATCCCTGAGCAACCTGGTTATGGCTGATGCCGTGGCTGACACTGCTTTGAGCAGAAGGTTGGACTCATGACATCCTGAAATTGCTGCCAGCCTGAATTTCCCTATAATCCTACAGTCCTATAATTTTTCTACTGGTGATGCATATGGCTAAATAATGCATAAGAGATCAACTTACAATTCAATATGACTATTCTAGTGTTGTTTTGTCTATCCTGCAGGAGACATTGCTGTTTTCATAAAACCTCTTAGAGTGTCAAAAGGGGATCGGGGCTACATTACAACCAATGTCCTCCTTGCACTGGATGGTACTGACAAGCCAGAGGAGCTCCTTTATGTGATAACCTCCCCACCCCAATATGGGCAAATAGAGTATGTCAGCTATCCTGGCATCCCCATTACGAGCTTCAGCCAAATGGATGTAGCAAGACAGATAGTCTGCTATGTTCATAACACTAAGGCAGTTGTTCCTGAAGATACATTCAGGTAAGGCATAACATCCCACTCCCCAGACTGTTCCTCTTGGACTTCCTGGCTATTTAAAAACCCTTAACATAACACAAACCAACCAACTAACCAAACAAAAACAACCCAAAATAAATTATTAAAAAGAGGTGGGATTCTCAGTATTTATATAGCAAAGATATTTCTACTATAATACACATAGTTGTGACTGCTTTGGTAATAAATGTGTTTTCTAATTGAAGCGGAAACTGAAAGTCCAAGCCACACTCACCCAATGATACTAGCTTCAATATTGCTGTAGAACACAAACATACACAGCTGTTAAGATTTAAATAGGGAAGGAGAACGAAGAACTTACTTTGTGGGAATTTCCTTTGATTTCTTGCTACAGCTGGATGTGTTAAAACTGTTCCATACAGGTATTAAATAACCGGTTTATTATCTATTCTTATTTGTATTGATTTGCTTCAAGGCTTTTTGAATCCATAAATAGTTCTTGAGCATACTGAAAACCAGTGCACGTATCTATTCTGACACTACAATAGCTCAGAAATTCGTGTAGACAATTGGATTTTTGGGGTAAACGTGATTACCTATAGGCCTAATTCAGCATCCTGGTGGTATTTAAGTTTACTTTTATCTTGTTCTGAACCTTCACCTTAGACTAGCTCAGATTAGGTGCACTCCCAAAGTGATTATTTTCTTTCTTTGTTCTTAAATGAACCTCCCTTGGTTATAGAGTGGAGTGATGTAGTGAGTTATCATCAGGTAAAGACAGAGTAGATGTATTGTTTCTCAAAGTCTTGGGGACAGTTTTGTAGAAGAAAGCAAATTCAGGGAGAAAAAAAAGCTCAGATATAATGAAAATGTTTTTAAAGGAAGAGCACTACTTGCTAGTGTTGGCAACTTCCTCTGAAGAAGAGCTTCTGACAGGAAACTGACTTTTTATAATATTCAAGTTTTCCACACAAAAATAAAAGCTTATTGTAATTTCATTTGTCACTGAGAAAAATGGAGGATTTCTTTCTTAAGAGCTGCAATTCTGAAAAGGTGCCTTTTAACACTCTCTTATGAATAGAATCCTGATCTGAACAGCATTTTCCACGATGCTTGATTCAAGGACATGTTCTGTCATCCAGTTTGAGAGATTTTTTTGCAGGGAAGTCAAACCAAATTGTGCATGGAGACATCAAGTAAACCTCCCTATGACACCAAGGCAGCCCAGGTGACATTATCTTGTGTTAAGCCAAAAGTAACTTTGGGACTTTACTCAGTTGAAACATTTTAAACCAGGCCTTCCACTAAATTCAATGTGGTGGAAATCCTAGTTAGGAAATTTGTTTGATTCACTTGTAGTCATAACAGAAGAAGTCAAAAAGTATTCTCTAGCTTTACATTTCTTGACTGTGAAACACTATGACCAAAACTAGAATTAGCTTAGACAAGTAGGGTTGCAGTCATGCCAACCCTAGGTTGGGCAGTGTAGGAGTGGTTTGCACCAATATGACTTCTATACCACACTAGTGAAATCAGACTAAATATTTCTAGGGAAACTGTGCATGTGGATAAAGCCAGTATCTTCTGATTAGGCCACTGGCTTAGAACCAAACTAGAAAGTCAGTCTCATAAAAGTAAGTGTATGATGTTTTAATAAATTCAATAACTATTTTAATCACAATAATGGATGTTCCTTGATATCATTTGGGAAAGGATTTGGTTTTATGTAGACATATAAATATTGTGGCAGAATATTATTATTATTTAAACAAGGAATGGTAACATTAATTACATGGGTAATTATAGGCAAGGGGGATTAACTGATCAGATTTTTGTTTTCCACTGAAGTACTTCCTTCAGACATAAATTTGCCTGTATTGTTTGGTGCTGCTGGCCTGGAAGAAAGATTTGGCAGTGCTTATTTGGACAGATGACTTCAAGTGATTAGCAACCTGACATCAGATGCTGGCAGCAGGATACTAAAAGAACATGCTAATGTCCTCCATTTTGACACACTGGCTTGATTTTGTAATGAGCTGGCACTATTTATGATTCTATTTTTATCTTTTAAATGCCATGACAGATGGTTGGTCCTACAAGCCAATTCTGTTGCCATCAAACTGCAGAAAGCATGAAATGTTGGTAATAGTGACATCAAACCATGCAACATGTCCTCCTAACTGTGCCTGAGAGTTGTCCCCTAAATTTCATCAGAGTGAGGAGAATATTGGCTGCTTTCCATTCCTAAGGGAAAGATGAAGCAGCCATAAACCAGAAATAAACAACCAAAATCTCCCAAAGTGCAAAAAAACCTGCCATCTTGAACACAGGCAGCTTCATCACCTGTGAAATCAAGTGGCATACAACACTTGCATCATAAATTTCAGTCTGATGTATGTAACCAGGAGGTTTGCTCCTATCTGGTATTCTGTATAAGACTGTAGAAATCTTCTGTTTCATAAACTGAATTATCTAAGTCTTTCACTTAAATATCATTATATTGTTTGACACATCATCCAAATAGTTTTACAGCCATCAAAAAAAACAGAGGAAACTCACTTCCACTGCAATCTTCCAGACTTTTTGAGAGATGGATAAGGTCTTGTCTGAACATGTTTTGTCTTTCTTTTTTCTTTAACACAGTATTTATCAATGTTATTCTAGTTCTGAATTTGATCTCAGCTAGATTACTAATAGCACAACCCTTTTACCATTGGCACAATAGCATTAGGTTAGTGCAGACAGATGTCTCTAGGTTCCCAGCTGGGAATACCATCCTCAGTAAACATATTTCTAACTGCTATATAGTCCCTGGTCTGCCTATGCTCATTCCCATCTGTTCCATGGAATACTGCCAGCTTACAAGTTGATCAAGCCCTAATCATCCAGCATTTGTGAAGCCAGGGAGGAGTTTTAGATGGACAGTCTGTGTAACACAGTAAGCTACTCCATGAATTACTGAAGGTCAGTTATGTGTAAGGTATGCAACAATAGTCTGAGTTCTGACCCTGTAGCTATTTAAATACTTCTCCAAGGTCTGCAGTCAAGAGAGCAGGAGGAAGCAGATAATCTAAATGTCAACCAGTCCCCATTTCACCTATGTATGGTAGAAGTATGCTAGATGGCAAGCAGCCAGCTAGTCTGGCCCTCATATTGTCTGAGACAACCATCCCATTATACTGTTCCATACAAGCTCAACAGCTTAAGTGTAGCTGCATGCACATTCAAAGCACTGGGTATTGGAACGTGGGAGAAAAAGAAAGGTCAAGGAATGTGACTAGTCTTCCACAAGCAAGTTTCTTTGCAAAGCAGACTCTCTTCTGGCTCAGGCAGAACTAACATGAGTAAAAACCACTCTTCAAGGTGCTTTTGCATGTACTATACAGCATAATCACAGAAACTTCTGTAGAAAGAAAGGTAACTCTTTTGTACCATATGGTGATGGAATATAAAGTATCATGAGAGATTTTTAGTTTCATATAACCACAAGAGGTTTTGATACAGGCATAATGCTGTGCAATATAATCGCTTTCAGAAAAAAATACTTAAATAATAATAATCTTGACAATGAAATCTGGGATTAATTTTGAAAGCTAAAAGATTGGGTTTCTCTTTATTTTTGCCCACAACTAAATTTGATAAATTTCTGCAGAACACACTGTCACTTGTATGGCAAAAACCCCTACACAGATGGTAGGCTTCTGTTAGATTTTCTCTCCAGCCTTGGGCACCTTTGTCTTTCTCTTGTTTGGGAAAGGAAAATTAACTGTAAAGCATAATCAGATCTTTAGTATGGCCAAAGAAATATTACTGCTTGGGAGAGAACTATAAGAAATTATGCTGTTATTAATAGAAATTTGCAGCATGGAATAAGAGCTTTGCAGATCTGACACTTTGATGAATACATAGAATGGAAATCTAAATCTTTAAAATTACCCTAGCAACCTGTATAGTTCTCTTCAATATCAAATTTTAGTATTTAAGTGAAACTTTAAGTTATGTAAAGTAACAAAAGTAAATTCCTCTGAATATATAGAAATTTACTGATAGTGTCTAAAAAAACAGGTAAAGTGAGATGAGGCTGGATCTTTTTCCAGCTTGTTTTTTAGACCATTTTGGAGCTATTTCGTATGTGAACAGTTACTCCAGTTTGGAGCTATGGCAACAGTGAACAGAAAACATTATCCAGGCAGACTACACACTTCACACACCTCTTTCTGTAAGTTGTAGATAAAGCCAGCACTTTCACTGGCATTTGCCACTACTAGGTAACCAAGTGAGGATATACTTAAGGATGTGTACAAACACTTGTATGTATGCTGGAGGGTGCAATAAGCTCCATAGCCAGCCCGTCATTCTACATCTGCTCCATCTGTATATGACCTAGAAGGTTAGATCAGGTCTTTTATGACGACTGAGACTAATGGGTACATCCTCGAAGCCATTCCTCTGGCATCTACTCAGATTCCTGCAGATGCATTGTAACATTTTTCATATACATAGCCATCTGTTTTCATGTTTTTAAGTTACATATCCACCCCATCCACAGTCTGGGTTTGAGCGCAAACCAGCTTTACCACTTTTGCAGTACCAACACAGGCATGTCCTGTAGTAAAGGTGTGTATTATCGTTTCATTTCAGTACATGGTGAATAAAGAACACATGCTGAAGACTATCTTGTCTCCCTTTGCCAGATTCATCATCAGCAACGGACTGAGGACTAAGCATGGGACATTCACGATGTCTTTGGAGGCAGTCGACCAAGCTTTGCCCACGCTATTTAGGAACACAGGGTTAAGATTAGTGGAAGGGGCTACGGCACTCCTCTCTCCTGATGTCCTGCAGCTTTCAGACCCAGACACTGCCAAAGAAAACCTTACCTTCCTCTTGGCTCAGCTTCCCCAGTACGGTCATCTCTATTATCGGGGGTCTGTGCTACTGCACTACAATTTCACCCAGCAAGATGTGGACAACAGGGATGTTGCATACAAGCACCAAGGTGGACATTCCCACACTGACAGATTTACATTTATTGCAACAGACAGGACTAACCAAGGATTCATCATGAATGGAAGAGTGCAGAGCGAGCCAGTGGCATTCACTATTCAGGCAAGTGTGACCACAGGTCTACTTAAAAAAAAGATATGTAGCATGATTAGGTGGAAAACATAGTAATTTTGATGAGAGCTAGTTCTTGCTGCAGTCTGTGATTCAACTGAGGTATTTATCAGCTAAAGTGTTTGCGTTCTGTGTTCCATGAATAATTAACAAGAAGAATTAACTACTTGCCACAATGCATTACTCAGGTAAAGAATTTTATAGACTGCAAAAAGAGAAACTGCATTTAAAAGAAGAAATACATGCTGCTTATATAAGAAAATATATACTTAGATACTTACAATTGTTAAAATATTTTACATAAAAATATCAACCCTAAGGCTGAGCCCACCTGTGGGGAGGAATGAACTTTCTCCTGCTCAGCTTTCCCACTTGGTACCTGACCCACTGATACATACATGAAGGATGCAGCGATGACTGTTGATCTTTGTCACATGAATCTTGAATTACAGCCATGTCGCTCCCACAACTGGACAGCCTGTCTTCCTTCTGGAAGTCTTTGTGAGATGACTGCTCTGATTCTTCCTTCCTTTACTAGGATCTGTCTGGAATCTTTCTGTTCAATTCCCATTTCCCTAATTTTCAAGTTTTTCCCACTGTGTCATAGGCTTAGACACCTTTGCTTTGGCTTCTAGTATGTGTCTGTTTGGCATGTTTCAGTGTGCATAGCAGATCTGGTTGCACTGTATGTCGAAATTCTGTATGTTTCAAAACACTGATACTAATGAAGAGGCTCCAAACTTTTCCTGATGACAAAGTTTGAGTGATGAGTGCCATTTCCACAGAAGATGAGATATGGAAACCGCAACAACCATTGCAGTGTGCTAGAAGATTCATCAGAAGCTGTGAAAGGTGGCACAGAGTCAAAGAAACATATTGGCCAGGTCTATGACTGCAATAATCATAATCCATAGGTTTTCCTGCTTGTTATTTATAAAATAGAGATGAGAAACCTTTGCTGGAGTTTTCATTTGCTATGAAGAAAATTAGACCAAAAAGGAAAAGGACTGTGAGGAGTGTGGGACATCAGGGCAGAGATACACAGAATTTGTGTTGCCCTCTCCAGTGTGTGCTGTATCCCACTACATGCAGTGAGCAACTGGGCAGTCTGGGCCTGGAAAACTCCCGTGGGAAGTAGTACTTAACTGGAGATCAGATTTCTTCTGGAACAGACTGTGAGTCAAAGCTGCTATTGCCACCCTGAGCAGGTTACTGTGCTTTTAGCACAAGTAGGACAGAGAATATCCTGATGCTGTAAATTGAATATATGCTTGTCTAACTTTGATTTAGGTGGATCATTTGGACAAAATGGCACCAAAACCAGTTCATCTCCATTGCTTTTCTGATGTGGAACTGCTGAAGAATGGCAATTACGGAATCTATATTACTGCCAGGGCTCTGAAGGCATCTGACCCCAATACAGAAGATGACAATATAATTTTTAAGATTTTACGAGGTCCTCATCATGGCTACCTGGAAAATGTAACAACAGGTGCTGTCTTCTATAATCTCTGTATTTTGAGACATACCAGACCAGATTCCAAAACCTACCTTTTTAATGTTTGCTTGATAGAGGAAATAAAAATTTCTTAGCAAAGTCTGGGTAAGTTTTGAATGTAGTAAGAAAGATTTTACACTAAAACCTGGGTCTCATGTTCATCATGAATCCTCAAAGAGTTTCAGATGATTGTTAATAGATGTCATTAAGAAACAATTTTTTGTTTGTGACAAGAAACAAAAAAAATTAACATTGAACTTGGCCAGTTGATAAACATGGCAAATGGGAAAAAATTGTCTGGGAATTATAAAAAGCTGGGATGTTACTCTTTAGCAATAAAACCAGGTTTCTGTAAGTTCAAATTTTCTAAGTGTTCAACAAAAAGAAAAGTTGAAAATAGTCTATATAAGCTGTGTTGGTCTCATTAATAGGCTTTTGCTTCACCTGAAAGTTCCTCTTCTTTCCCAGGTGGATTTATTCAGGAATGGTTTAGCCAAAAGGATTTAAACAGCAAAATCATACTTTACGTCATCAATCCATCGCAGGAAGCGAACTCAGACAGCTTGGAGTTTCAAGTCACAGATGCCAGTGGAAACTCTGCGGTGCCCCAAAGGTAGCTCAGACCCTCGGTGTTGTGCACACTGTGCTTGCCACCCTCCCGGGGCAAATGAACCCCTGCAGGGCTTGAAGCTGTGCAGAGGTGAACATAGCTGTGGCTCAAACCAACATTTCTTTTGTTGAAGAGTAGTGAAGGTTTCTTCCCCTCAGGGAGGTGAAATACAAAGGGAAAGCTCCAGGTTAGACTGGGGCACAGTTCTCAAGGCTCTTCTGGGCCTCAAAGAGAAATGTAATGGAATTTACTTTAAATGGCCATTGGTCATTTTGAGATCTGAGATCACAGAATCACAGAACGTTAGGGA
>NW_010169464.1:0-7112 GCF_000695765.1 Mesitornis unicolor
AATTAATATTTATTATTTAATATTTAATACTATAACATTTTTAAGGATTCTCATTCATCAGAAGCAAGCCATAGCATAAGACGCAGCACTATTAAGTACAACTCTGCCTTTCACAGCTGAAAGAGCAATTAAAATTAATCACTACATGGGGAAAAAAAAAATAAAGAAGAAGAAGAAATTAAGATTAAGTTGTTTTCCCTCACGTATCAGCAATTATTTACACCCAAGGTTCATTATCTGTTCTACCCTCCAAAGCAATCTGAAGTCTCGGTGCCTCTGGCAGAACGGGGATGGAGGCTGCACGTAGCACACAGCATAACAGGTTAAGCTATCTGCGCCAATCTCTGCCCGTCCTAAGAGGATTAGCACCGCAATATGGTGTAACAAATGGCTGCGAGTAAGCAAGATGGCACACCTGGACTTCCCCAAAAATAACCGCTCAACTGAATAGCCTCAGAACAGGCTTAGTCTTCAGCTGCTGCTGAGATGAAAGGAAAACAAATTCATGACACCCCAGAATTGAGAAAAATATAAAAATCACCTGTGCTTGGGCACACTTAAAAATTCCAGATATTTTCTAAATTTTAACAAAAGTTAAACAGCACACAATAGATTTTCACTGTTGTTTTTTTCTCCCCAAACGAATCACTGAAAATGCAGTAATTCCATCAGACGTATTTCACCCTATCCTGTGTACTATCACCGTTTAATTCTATGTAGAAGCATGTATATATGTATTTTTTCTTTAATAAACCTATCCTACGCAACTCAACTTTTCTGCAAAGGGAACACAAAGCGAATTGCCCGGAATGGGTGGTAATAAAAAAAGCAATGGCATTTATTAATTTTGTATAAGTTAACTGCCACCCCAGAGATTCCTTGGAGGGGAAGAACACGTCTGAATTTCACCGTACAGCGCCACAGGCACAAAGTGAGAGGAACTAAACAAGCACATCCTGAAGGGAGAGAAAACCGCCTGCAGCAGCAAATGACCTACTACATACCTCACTCTCAGATTTTTTGATGTTATAATTTGTTAATTTCAGGGAAAAAAAGACAATTACCCACAGTTTTGGTTTGTTCTAGCAGAATTATTAAACTTTTTAAAGTTTTTGATCAAAAGTGACACGTATCGTTCAAAAGATCTGCGTATTTTCAAAAGATTACAATCCTGAGTAAATTTACATGACAAAGTCTTTGCCATATCCATTTCCTTATTACCTGAAGCAGCAATGTGCATTATTAGAACAGTACTAAACTATTTAAGGATGAAGCATATCAAATTTCTATTTGAATTCCTATGCATTAAAGTTAATATTTTCCAGCTCAATGCACAGTAAGCAAAAGATAAATTTATTCAAATATGCATTTCATGGTATGAATAAGGAAGTGCTCATCTCCCCATTGAATTGGTAAGTCTTTTAAGTAATGATTCATTTGAAAAATCAACAGGGTATTGGCAATTTAGTGTAATATTAAACACATACATATACCATAACTATACTGACACACATGTAATTCCGTTTCTACGATATATATTATAAAGAACACAATTTACACATTACAATGCATTAAGATGAGTTAGGTGGTAGTTTAACCATCTGTACATCTAATAAAGAAGAAAGAAGATAATTTTATTACTTTTAAATACTTTGAACTGTGAGTTAGCTTCTTCAAATGATATAAAAAACATGTATGCATACTTCTGAATTCATCTGCTCCTGAATGAACAGAACAAAGGTGCTGGCTACTGATTTTTTTTTCATAAAGCAAAATGAAACTAATGACTTAAGATCAGTATGCCAGCTAATGAATAATTAGCAGTTCGCTCCATCCTATATGAAAGCAATTTTAATAAGTTAAGATTATCCCTGGGATGTTACCCTATCACAGATCTACCAGACCATCCCACCTTGAAATGCTGAGATACAACTGCTCTACAGCAAATCAGATGAAATAAAGCTACTCCTATCTACTGCTCTCAGCTATAAATAAAGCTGTGACACTTCCACAAACCCAAATTCTCTGAATCAAAGCAATACTGACTGATTTTTTTATTTTTTTTTTAAATTATTTCATACTATATGGGATTCTTACAAAGGAACCTGCATAGAGTAAAATCCAAGCCACAAATAACCACTGCATTTCCAAGTACCATCACACTGGTATTTACCCATTTCTCCTACAAATGCTACGCATGCTGTAAAATAAGGAAGATACTGAAGACCTGAACCCCAACAGAAAGAGCCTCACCACAATTTCTGAGCAATTAAGAGGTTTCTCAGGTAGCCTCCCACAGCAGATCCTCAAATGCACGGAACAGCAGTGCACTGATGAATTGAGACCAGTCAATAATTCCTTGCCAAAAGTTTCGTTACAACTCTGCATGCAGAATATTCCCTCCCAAACAAACTCATCTGTTCAGGTGGTACAGATCCCATTTTCATACCCCATTAGGAAATACAACTATGTCCTTCTGAAAAAACGTTCATTACGTATTTGCTGAGGTCTTGTTCAGCTACTGTGATTTCACTTGCCGTTAAGAGAACCGAAAAGTGTAAATAAGTAAATAATTAACAAAGGTTAGGAATCTTCTGTTCCAAAGCCATTCATGCATTATTTACCAATATTTTGCATGGTGTGCGTATACTGAACTGTGTATTGAAAGTACCATTCTTTGTCAGGTTTTGTACTTCAAAACAGCTGCTCTAACAAAAATCACGGTACAAAAAAAAGAAGGTCAGAAAAAGCAACACATTTCCCATAAAATCTGAACCTGCGAAACATAATTAATACAGTGAGATTAATTTAATTCCACAGTAAAACCGTTCATCGCTATAGAAATCAATGACCCCGTGCACTGGATGTTCATTTAACGCTATTTAGATCCAATTTTTAAAATTAGTTAATGTATATCATGCTTTAAGCTTATTTAGGAAGGTTCAAAGTTGCAAACGCTTTCTGTTAGCTGAAATGCCTACGTGCAGAACAGGTGTGTGGGCAGGAGGAGAGAAAACTAGCAAATCTGAAGTTACGTTTTAATGGAGAATTTAACCTCCGTTCTTGCTATTATTAGACTGCACAGACAATAACACACTACAAAATTAATGTATTGGCTTAAGTGGATGACATTATTTTTGAAGCAGACTGATTCTGTAATGCTGCACACATTCAAACAAAAGCCCACAGTTTAAAAAACAAAAGGGTGGGAAAATACAATAGAAGAGCAAACCTGACCTATCTCTAATCTTTTCTTTTCAAACCTAGGCTAGTCAAGAATCTTCAACTAATTATTCCATTTTATTGATGGCATTTTTCCCAAGGGAAGTTATTTAAAAAGTTTAACCCCTGAGCAAGTCATGGCTTCTCCTGCCTTTGAAAGTGTCAAGTGCATTGATTATAACTGCAGGAAGTGTTACCTTCTACCCAGAGAATCTCACCCTGCACAATCTTAAACACTGTCTCTCTCCCAAAACGGCTTTGATTCAGCAATTCAGACCGCTTCAGCTGATATTAAAGGCAGAAGCACCACAGAAAAGGGATCAGCAGTTAAAACGAAATACAAAGAGGGGGAAAAAAAAAAACCAGATCTTGGATATAGTACCACAAAGCTTGAGAGAAAAGCAGATTTGAAAAAGACATCAGAGCGACTAAAAAAAGAACAACATGACAGAAATTAAACAAGATTTTTATGTTCGCCTTCTATGCATTTAAACTCATCTCAACCTCTATTGAAATTCCGATCATACCCAAACCCCAAGGCTTTTGACATACTTTCAAAAATCCACACCCCCTCTTACTCTTTTCTAAGTCTCCAGAGTCACTGTTAGGTATCCAACAAGTTGAAGGGGGGAAGGAAGAATCCTAATATGCATATGATAAAAAGGCCATTCACACTCGTATTAAATTTTGCTCCTAAAATGATCGTGATTATTTTAAATATTCAGCGTGTGCTCTTAACCCCATACTCGGCCAGTGAAAAGAATGCTCAAATGGTTTTGGGTGGAAAAAAAGTACTTTCAAGCCACATTTATCCGAGAATCTTGAACAGTG
Organism: Mesitornis unicolor; assembly: GCF_000695765.1. Classification (NCBI taxonomy): domain Eukaryota; kingdom Metazoa; phylum Chordata; class Aves; order Mesitornithiformes; family Mesitornithidae; genus Mesitornis; species Mesitornis unicolor. The sequence continues at coordinate 4,054 of NW_010169464.1, forward strand.
ATTTCCTTAGGTCAGCGATAAGAGTTAAGAGTAAACTAACATAAGGTGCTACGGGGCTGTGAAACGTGACAGCCAGAATAAAGGAAGACAAAGCAATCTGTGAGCATCTCCACATTACCAAATTAATGTAACACGGAAAACCCCACGAACGCGAGGCGCACAATTAATACGACGACGGTACCACACCGTCTTGGGAAGGGTGCGCTAAATTCCGAAGGGTAATTGGATTTTCAGAGCGGCGAGCGGGGTTTTTTTCCAGTTCAGGCATGACAGGGCCAGAAGGTAATGATACATCTGCCACGATGCAACAAGCAGACCTGTCTTCTGTCAAGAGTTGAAATCATAAAGGAATAAGCTGTCGTTAGCGGCCTCTCTCCAAACAGTAGAGCTGTCATCTCGTTGTTTTCCTTCGCTGGCATGGGGGCTGCTGTGGGCTCGTATACCCTGTCAGCTCAACATTAGCCCAAGCTTTTAACCTTTTCTTCAATTTCTGACTCGATAATTATTAACTCCTACACAGCTTATTAGGTATTATTACGTGTTTTGTGGTCAATTCGTATTGCTTTCAACTCACGACGCTAATTTTCCCTCTATCTGCTGGGTGGTCGGTATTTCAGAGCAGTATTTGAGAGATTGTAAATTCCTTGTGGGATGCTTTAGGAAGAATTAAATATATCGCTTTTAAAAACTTCTTTCCAGAGCATGGTGTATTTTATGCCAATTACATGTAATAAATTGTTAATTAATACATTGTGACCTGTGTTTATATTTTTAGCAAGATCTCAAAAGGCCACCCAACCAGCTATGTAACTTACATTTCCTTAATATTACCCCCTCATAAGTAGGAGTTGTAGATTCAAGTTTTCTCTACTAAGAAGTACTTTACAGGCCGTGTTATTTTTATAGTCTAACAGAATGAACAAAAGCAAACACATACACTGGAGTCAGAAAACTAGCATCTGAAATAAAACAACACAGCATTTTACTGCCCGTTTTGATGAAATTTTACTTCCAGTAAAATATTAGAATGCTGAAACGAGACTGTGATTACTCAGGAACTGGCTGTTAATAAGTAAGTGAAGTATTTTAACATCTTTCTGGAACAATATACTTAGGAAAAAGGCACATAAATATTAGTATTCTGTGGAAGAACTGTAATTGCAGTGAAATGTCAGCTCTGCTGTTTTTTATTTCTCCACAAAGTGTCACCTGCCCATCTTACTGGAATTATGCTAAGCGTGTATAAACTACAGGACATGATTTTAAATCTTGGGTTCCTAAAATACGACCACAGGAACGAAGGGGATGTTGTCTAACAAGACACGCCATGCTTCAAAGCGAGGTATCAAAGTTTCTCACCAAGAATTCTTAGTGCAGTCTAAAAAAGGCATTAATTTTTTGACAACAATGTGTAAATCCACTATTGAAACTGGTTCACTGTCACGAAATGGAAAGACTGAAACGTGTTCCCATGCCAGTAGGGTTACTAAGTCACATGAAAGTTACAATTGGTATATTTACTACCATTACACTGAATAATTGTGTGGTTCCAATCAACCTTGTCACAAAACTAATGACATCTTATTGCAAGCTGAAGAAAGTGACCACCCTCAGCCATTCTCAGTATCACCAACCTGGTAGTCTTCTATAAATCAATGAGTGAATAAATCCAATATTTCTGACCAGAAATATTCTCAGAACAGAGACCGCTAAGAAAATGCAGTGAGAAGAGCAGGATAAACACAAGAGAAAACTGAAAATCGTGTTTTATCTTAAAGAAAGATTTCCACAGCTGACGCCCGTTTCATGCAAACGTTCCTCTTGTTTGTTCATGGAAAATCAGATTTCTGGGAGCTGCCGCTTCTGAAAAACTCATCCAGGTTCTTTGAAGAAGGTATTTTCCTGGTTTTTCTCAAAAAACCTTTATGTCACCATCCATGTTCATCAACAACGAACCAGAGGAGCACGCCTCCTCATGACCTCCTCCTCCTAAAGACACCGAGGTCCTTGCAGGTAACATGGGAGCCCCTGAACTACCTAAACTAAACCAGGAACGTAACCCCTTAATTCCTGAAACCCCAGGTAAATGCCCCTGTCACCGAACTAAAGGATTTACCTCTGCCTCTCACCATCTCCTCCTGGCGCTGCTTCAGTCACTGAATACACAAATAAATAATAACTGATCTGAGAAAAGCCTGACTCGACAGACAGTGCATGAGACATCTACGCAAAACGTCGAAGAGACAGATTAAAATTCCCCTTCTAATTTGCATTCGTTTATTTACATAATTTGCATTTATTTATTTATCACAAAATTGAGTATCTCCAGTGCGGTACTAACACTAAGTTGGAACAGCCCCTCATTCCCAGAGAAGGGACGTGAACCTCAGTCTCCCACATATCAGACAAACGCTTCTGCCAAAAAAAATCACTGTTTCCCACTGCAGAAAGTTTTGTGGGAAAGTTTTGCTTTAACAAAACAACAAACCTATGCAATATTTATATTAGTACTGTGTTTATAGGAAGCTGCCATCTATTTTGCATTAAATATTTCTATAGTACGTATTTTTTGCTGTTTTTTTTAACTGTCTTACTGCTTTATACTATCACATTTGCCTTTTCGTACTTATTTTGCTAAAGTACGCATCTTCGTATTGTGTATTAATGTATTTACATGCCTCTCACATTCCATGTACTTCTCTCCCTCCTCCTTCTCCTACAACGTTCTCCATCTCATCGCTTTTCTTGTTCTCTTCTTCTTCTGTATTTCAAAATCTCTTTTACACGGTGCAGCCTGAATTCCTGAATTGACACATTAATCTTACCTCTTCACATAAAACCTAACTGCTCCCAACATCCACAGCACAAAAGATTGACTCTACAAAACAGAACTTCATACAAGAGACAGAAGGAGAAGTATTACCTACAGGAACCACCCAGGTGGAAAGAAAAACCACATTTCCAGCTCCTTGAATTCCCACCAGGATATTTCCCCTTTGATCTTTTCTTTAAGTGTCATAAATTGTAAGTCTCTCCAAAGAGATTTGGACAGGCTGAAC
>NW_010169465.1:0-2164 GCF_000695765.1 Mesitornis unicolor
CGGCGGCGCAGGCGCGGTCGGTTGGCGGCATCCGCGCGCGGGCCGTCGTTTAGGGCCGCTCAGGATCCTCACGCTGCTCTGGGGCGCTCTGGATCGGGGGGTGCAAAGTGACGCCTCGGGCCGCCGCGGGGGGCCCTAGGCTGTGCGAGCGCTTCCGGGAAATGTTACCCGTCGGGGATTGGAACGTTAGGCGAAACAAACGCGTAATCGCCGTTGTTTTCGTGCTTTAGGTATCGCTGCTGGCCGTGGTTACAGGCTGCAGCCCATCTTGGGGATGGCAGTGATGGAACTGCGGCCGTTTCTCACGTTATGGCCCGTAACACCAGAGGCAGAGCAGCGGCCCCTGTTCATTTCAGTCACTGCTGCTTCTAAGAGCAGAGTATGTCCGCAGCTGATACTTGGGGACACGAGAGGGAAATCCCTGACACACGAAATCTCTGCTCTTTCGCAAACAGGGAAGGGGTTGCCCAGTTACTCGGATGTGCTTTGCATTTCCCTTGTTGTGCAAGAAGGAAAACGTCTAACAGGCAAAGAACCATCCGTGAGCTCTGCAGTCCCTAGGGGAAAAGCAAAAGCTGTTTTCCTGCAGTTACTAATGCTCCGTGTATCCGTGCATTCATACGTCCATTTTTCTTCCAAGGTAGCTGGTGTCAAGAAGCAGCTGATGCAGAGACATGCAACCTCAGAGGAAAGACGTCTATTGCTGACGAGTTTCAGAACAAAGAGAGATTAACTGTGAGGGATTTGAGTTATTTGCATAGAATCTATTGCATTTCCAGGCACAAAAGGTTAAAAAGGGGACCTACAGGCTTTAGGAACTATCTGTAGTTCAGTGAAGCTTTAAATCAAGTTAACACTTCCACAACCCTTGGGGAATTTGCATAATTTCCATAATGCGCAGCATGTTTTTTGCCTCCTGATAGAAGCCATCAGTTATGTAAGCAAATTGGTAGCATAATTATGCAGATGGGAAAATAAATTTAATTGATTCAACAGAAAAGTGTGCTGTTCGTTTCACCTGGGATTTCTTTTAACTCAGCGAGGAACAAAATAAATGGAGAGAGGTAATCGGCAGGTGACGCTGCCAGATACCAACTCCATTGCATAGGGTACCCATTTTCAAACATAGATGGAGCAACCCACCCCCCCACCCCCCCCCCAAGAACAGGAATTTTTAGCTAAAGGTCTCAACACTTATTGAGTATCACTACAGTATTCTGTGGGAGTAGTATTGTGGCTTTATCTGGTCTTGTTACTCCCCACCAGTTCCCAGGATACATCCCACTGGCTTAGCAAGAGCTCCACTGACATTTCCAAAAGAACTTTATACCAGATAAAATTAACACTTGAAAAAGTTTGTATTTTGACTACCTCTAGTCCCATAACGGAAGGAGAATTTTAAGCATCACAATAGTGTTGTTGAAAGCAGCAACTCAGCCATTTTCTTCCTGCTCCTTTGTTTCTGTTCAGGTCCTCGGTCTGCAGATGGACAAAAAGTGGCATCAGTTTCTCCAGTCCCATCACACACAATGGCACAGAAGCTCTGAGGCCAATCATGTCAGCATTAATTTTTGATATTACTCATCATACTAGCCATTTTAGAAAAGGGTTATGTGAAAAGGGTTGAGACTCAAAAACATAGACCTGGGATTTGCCAGAAAACCCTCAGCAGCAACAACGAACACCAAACCGCGAAGATGCAAGATGCATTTGGAGAATGTTAAAGGACAATAATGTGAACTAGTAATTAATGTGGCTGTATTTTACTGAGCTGAGGAGTATGGCATTAAGATTTTGGTAATGAAAAATTCGATTACTACCCCAGGGACAGTTAATGCTACTATTTCTCCTCATATGAAGCTCTCACTAACATCCATTAGAATTCTTCAGCGAACTGAGTGCAGCCCACAGGCCGAGCTGTAGCCTCCACTGCAGTCTGTAGCTAAAACTGGAAGCTGGCCATGTCCACAGCTGGGAGGTTCAGCCCAATTTATTCATGAGCATTTGCTACACTATGTGCTAAGGTGTGGTGAAATACTGCACAGTCTGACTGATTTCACACGTTCTTAACCTCCTGCAGCACATCATAGTCTAGATTCTTGTAGCATTTACAAAATCCTATGCTCTCCACCTCTGCTTTGCCATTTTGCCTATCCTCCTGCTG
>NW_010169465.1:2195-33346 GCF_000695765.1 Mesitornis unicolor
ATAATTTAATGACAATACTGACTCAGAGATATTTTGGATACAACGAATAAGAAAACGTTTATTAACAACAGCTCCTCCAGAATGATCCCCCCAGCTGCTCTTTATAAAACATCAAGCTTCTATTTCCAGCTTCTCACCTCCATCCCTTATGTGGGTTAAGAAACTCTCAAAACCACCAGTGCTTTGAAAGAAAATTGTGGTAAGTCTTCCAAACAACATTATTCTGTTTTAGTTACAAGAAACTGTCCACACCTAACAAAAGTAATCTTACCAAGAGCATACCTTGTAATCAGTGGAAATTAAAGAGAGATTTTCACAAAGAGAATTTCTCATGCATCTAAAAACATACAGAAGGAGCACAGCGTTGTCCAGACCTAGCTACAGAGCACAGCACAGGAAATTTTTTTTGCACATTTGTCTCTGGAAACAGGTAAACAAAAATTTTATTTCCTACATGAAAAATACATCAAATGAGTTGCTTACTCTCAAACACAGAAATTCTTTCAACTACTAAGAAACAGTAACTTATAGCTGAGGAAAAGCAAAAATATGGATAGGATCTATGGAGTGGCTGGCTCTGCAAAACCGCATTGTCTCTGTTGTACCTAACTTTATAATTTGGAACCTTTTCTTACCTTTCCAGGCTCATTTTAATTCCACAGTGGAGTTCTGTCCTATTTAGCACATGGAATTTCTGTCACCAAAGCAGTACTGAGAATGCTGCTGAATAAACCTTTCTCACATTTTGATACACCCCAAAATGACCAGACTTGGATGGTATTTCAAGTGGACCCAGACAATAGAAAAATGTGAAATACAGGATTGACAGTAAAGTTGTTAAAATTGCCTACTGGTTTATCGTGGTGAGAGGGAGAAACACTGTATTGACACAAACACCAGATGCACCAGTTGTAACAAAACTTCTGAGCTATGCTGTAGGGAGCTTGCTTTGCTTGTTAATATAAAAAACATGGCTGAGATTGCATCCTATCAGCTGACGATGATACTGAGGAGATGGAGCCAAAACATTGCATAAATTTTACACAGTTCCAAGTTAAGCTAGAAGGTCAATGATTAACCTTTGTCTGAAAAATAAAGCAACATTTGGATTTTTTTTCTGGGGATAATCTAAGTGAAAATTCAAGGTTGCTTATAATGGGGAAAATAATGCTGTCTTGAGAACATCCCAAGCTTTGAAGCCATACAGATTACTATGACAATTTTGTCCTTCTGTGTCTCTCAAACACAGTATTAGCCACATCTGGTACCACTTACAGAAGTGTGGGATTTAGCTGAAGTTCAGATAGCCTGTCTAATTCCAAGGGAGATTAAGCTATAAAGGATCTTACAAAAAGTAATTAGCAAAAATGACTTAGTTTCTCACTGCCAGTTTTAGTTTGTTGAAACTTTCCAAAATTGCTCTTGCCACTAATGCTTCAGTGGCTGGAAGAATATCAGTTTAGATACCTCATCTGAAACCTGACCAGTGTCTTTCAGCTACTGGATTTCACCAGGTGGAGAGCCTTACAAGTGGTGGAAGACAAAGTCTGTCTGAACTAGTGCCATCTGTTCCTCAAGAGAAATTTTGAGGTAAGGAGCCTTTAAAGAAGTGCCATTTGATTGTTAATATTGAATCTACCATTTTTTAAGAAGAAATGCAGGTGAGATCCCTACAGAAGAACAATAGCCTGTGAAAACACAAGAGCCTCTATCCTTGGATTTTTCTGTTTAGGTGGCACAGGAGGAAGGCAGTGATCTTGGTGGTCATCAGATTCAATCCTCTCTCTTCCAGTAGCAACAACCAGACTGACTGGATGAGCACTGGTATCAAAAAGGGTCAGGACCTGACCCTGAAGAGGGTCAGAAATCTAACAACTGTTGGTCAGATAAATGACATCTGTTTAATGGCATGAACCTCAACACTAGAGTGGCACTCCCCCAAAAAAGCCCAAAACACCAACACCCCTCCAAAATCCTCCACAACCTTCCAGCACTAGGATCATGACAGCTTTCATGATTCAGAGGCGCAAAGGACACCTTCAATAATGCTGCCCTAAAGGTGGGAAAGATTCTTAAAACATTGAGGGCTTGTGCCATCATCTTGATATCACTTATGATGGAACAGCCTTAAAAGACCCATGAACTTCTACATCCAAGGGAGCAAAAATTTTCAGGACAAAAAGCTCTAAAGGGTATGGAAAGCAGGTACAAAAGAACTGTATTACTGGCATGTTTGTGAAGGTTGGTACTGGAGATCTAAACTAACACTGCAGAAGTGGGGAGCTCAGGCAAGTATCAACTTTTGCCATGAGAGTTTTCAGATACAAAATGTTTCGTTTTCTTCATGAGTAGGTTAAGTATAACTCAAGCCATTCATGCTCCGAATCTGATTCAGGATTTGCAGGTGGAAAAAAGAATTCCTGAAGAACCAGGAATGCAAGAACCAGCTTGCTAGAAGCCTCCATCTCATCATCCAGTTGGCAGAAACTCAAAAATGGGCAAAACCACTTCCCTCTAAGAGCACAATCAAGGGAGAGAGTAAGTTTTCCTTTTCAGTGGAAGTATGCATGTATATACAGATGTGAAGCCATATACAAGTTATCATCAAGACACAGCTACACCTTCAGCTGTGAGCAACTTGTGTAGACTCTCAGTTCTGTGAAGGAAGGTATCCCAAGTCAGGCATGTCTCAAGTGATTTTGAAGTTACTTTACTCTTAGTGCTTTTTACTGGGTTTTTGGAGTAAGGAAATTAAGCTCTAAGGGGCACACAGATGGGACAATATCCTCAGAAGATACTGCAAGGAAGACAAAAGGAAACATGTAGTACTTCTACAGACTATGAAGCAATGTGGAAAAAGTCTCACTCAAGAACAGTAGATACACTCAGTCAAGGCTGAGTGTACATACACCTGCTGGGAGAAAAGTAACAGTTAGTGCCAGATACTTCGTACAAAAGGAGAATGTAGGTTCTGAGGCTGCAGCTTCCTCGTTATCTAAAGATGCCATTACAAAACATCTGTGCAAGTCAGTGTGACAGTCTATACAGTTAGGAAAAAATCACTCATTCTGTGCTACTATCTACATTATCATCAATAGAAATATTTAAAAAAAACCAACTTGAGTTTGAAGCCTAGCTGTAGATCAGTAAGGCACAGTCTGAACACAGTGGGAACTGCCTTTACTAATTTGTATTATTTTCAATGATGACTGCTTTAACCATTAAAACCCAAAAATCCTTACTGTTTAATGACTACTGAAACAGCCAGACCTTCCCAGCCCATTTCATATTCTCCTGAACCCATTTTAGAGCAGATGTAAGCTCCAAGCTGTAAACTTCTTCCATATTAACATTCATTGTCATATGCTTCAGAAAAAGCTTTGGATCAGACAGACGAGCAGCCAGGATCAGTCTCTCCACTGCCACTTGATAGTCACTTTTACTCTGAGCTGTCTGATCTTCACATCTGTAAGTGAATTTTCAGAAATACAAAATTAGGTACCGTAGAGGCCCTATGTCACTTGCCTGACACTTTATACTAGCAACAAGATTACAAAAACATTACAATAATGCCTCGTGTTCACTTCATTTATAATTGATTATGTTAATTTCCTAAAAATTTTAGTAAATCATTCTGAAGAATTAAAAAGTTACAAAAAGTACATTTTTAACATATTATTTAATGGCAGTGCAAAGTAAGTCTGCAATGTACACAGCATGTTTCATGAAGGAATGTTTGACTCCAGGCTGGAAAATTCAGTAAAGGAAAGTAAACCGTTTTATGAACTGGATACAGCAAGAATTCATGTACATGCTTGAATCCAAAAGGATTACTCATTTTTGGCATGTAATCACTTTTGGAATACGGATGCGCCTCAATGTCATGGCCATGTTTTCGCAAGAGCAGAACTTACTCTTTAAGCAAACAAGCAGAGGTACAATAGCACACACATGAAAACAAAAGATAAAAACTGTATGATTTATCAAAAGAACAAATTTAAGAGATGTATTCCTTGAGGGAAGACAGAGCATTTGAGACGCCTCTGTTCATCCTTCTTAACAAATGTAGCTTTTCTATGCAGTTTCATACTTTGATGCTGAGACAGTCAATCTTAGAGAAAATGGGGTCTTGAAAAATAATTTATAGGTAAAATCTAGTGACAGTGGTTGGTGGTTTATGGACAAAAGGAAAAAGCAACGTAACACATTTTTAACTGAAGGTAGTAAGTCTTACAGAAAGGGAAAAAACATCTAACAAATTTAATATTGAGATATCCCCTATAAAAAGAATCAAATAAAATGGCTTCATTCACTTTCTAAAAAACAGCCAAGAAATTGTTAGAGTTGCTTTTTGAAAGAAGTAACATTTTGACTGCGCCCTTCTACTCCACTGCTTCATCTATATAGCAAGACATCAAGCTACCCTGGTTTTGAAAATACAGTACACTCTTAGTGGGGTAGACACATTCAGTTAGGGAACACAGGTCAGTATCACTCTGGAACAATTACTTTTCTGCTACACAGTTGTAAAGAAAATACTAATAATAAAACCCCCAAACACTTACTGTTCTATAATCGGTTTAGAAACAAGGACTAAAAACAAGTTTAAAGCTAAGCATTACCTTTCCTAGCCAACGAAAAATAAGATCTCTCGTTAATTACATGATACAAACAAACTGGTACCTTTGAGACAACAAACCTTTTCAGTATTATTTGAAGACTCTGACTAGTACCCATTGGACTTCGAATATCACTGGCATTTGAAACAAGAAATATTTCGATGGCCAACAGCATCTCAACCTCAGACAGGTAAGATGGAATCATCAAACGTTTGTGATGTAAATTTCCCTGCAGTGGTGGGTAGCAACCCAATGATAAAGCACCTGAGAGTAAATGCAGAAAAGTAAGGAATTAGGATTGCCAATACTGAACGTAGATCTGTTTTCTTCAATACGTGGCTAGGAATGTGGAAGAAAAAAAACGCCAAACTCTTAATGGATTTTACTATTTTACCTGTGAAATGGCCTGATTTGAGAACATGGCAAACAGTATTCCCTCATAATAGTCACTGCTGTAAAATGTTATTTTTATCAATGAATATTATCAGCGATGATTAAAAAGCTCTGTCAGAAATCCAGGGACTCCAAATGCATAACATCACAACTACAATTTACAACAGGTTAGACAGAAGCTCTATTAACTATAATCACGGTGAGAAGACATTTGAACAGCATCCTCCCCTCTGCTCCCCTGTCTTATGCCAAGTGATCCCAGAGACCCCACCTTTATAGCATTTCAGGAAAAAAAAAAAGGCAAGGAAAACCAATCACTTCAATGTTAACAAAGCCAAGTATCCATCCCAAGAGGGATGGACTCCTTAAGGAGCTTGCTAGCAGTCACAATTCTCAGATGACTCAAACAGTAAATAATGTGACAATATGAAGAGATGGCTCTTGGTGGACCCTATCAGGGTGGCACACCCAGTATTATCTTATCTTAGCTCAGAACTGGGGAGTTGAAAACAATCACAGACTGTTAGCTTTTAGTTGAAAGGTACTTCCTTTTACTTAGGATAAACGTAGCCAGACCTCTCAAGTCTTAAATATTAATAATTTTCCCACCACAGCTCTGAGCACAAGTATAAGGAAATCTAATTTGCCTAGATGAAAAAGTGAAAATGATGCACTTTTTAACCACTTCAGGGTTCACATTTTTGAAATTCTGAAACGGAACGTAAAAAACCCCCAATTTTATCAGAATTACATTTATTTCATGCCTGGTAGTATGCATGGATTCATATTTTCAACTGTCACTACTTCCCAATTTTGGTTACAAATAAATACCTGACAGTGACACAGAAAGTACCGTTTTCTTCTTACAAAGTATACTCTTGCCAATTTCTTCCCAACACACTGAGCCGTTATGAGCACGTTATCAAAAGAACGCAAGGGAAGGATATTGTTTAAGAAGCAACTTACTCTTGTAATAGGTCCTAGCTTTTGACCATAAAGAACTTCTTCCCAAAGCTGTGATTAATCCTCTAAGTAAAGAAAAATCAATAGCCATGTTTTTTGAAAGCATGAAGTCTACTGCAGAAGATGAGACCCCAAGGTTCTTGCTCTCAAAACAGGCATTTATCAGCATGTTAAAAAGGCAGCTGTACTGAGAAACATCTACAGTATCTGAAATGAAATGAAGAATATTAACTACTGAATTAAGTCAAATGCAAATGTAATCGAAGAACTGCTTCTCAATCAGTACCTAAATCAGGACTCTTGCTTCTATCAGCAAAATGGAACAAGGTTGAGATAACTTAGGATAATGCTTTATTGATCAAAAGCCTTTTCATACAGTTAGTTCATTTACGTTGTGAAAGAGAAGTGTTAAGGTCCAAATAGTCATTTTCTGCCAAAACCAACAGGATCAGATAAAAATATATTCACTTGCCCAACCCTATAAATACAATCTTCACCTGATGTCTCAGACTTAAAATCTGCACCAATAAAAATCACCTTGGTGCTCCATGTTCTGCTTCTACTCTTACTGTGAACAGTCCTCTTCCATGCAACTGTCCCCCTCTTGGCAGGACTGAGCAGCATTGTATCCACCTCATGCCTCAAGGCACTGGATCCTTTTTGGATTCTCCAAGTGGATGGTCTTCCAGCTAAGCTCTCCTAACACAGGACTGAGACCTACACACAGGAATCACTTGAAGTTTCCTCAGTGGAGCCTAAGTAACTATACAGCTCATTTTGAAGTATGCTTTCAAAATCTGTCAGACAAATTGAGCCCAAAAGAGCACTCAGTTCTTCACATGGTATGTAAAGAAGCCTAGGTTAGCTAGCTCAGTTATTGAAAAAAACAATGCATTAATCTGAAGTTCAGATAAAACGAATTGCCCCAATGATATCCCTAATTAATCTTATTGTATAGACCATTTATGATCCTTAAAAATTTTGTGAGTCTTTCCTGTTGCCCTGTGTAACTGAGCCAATTGGAAAAAGAGGACAGATATGTAAATTGTGTGTGTGTATGTGTACATGCATGTGTGTGTGCTGCAAGTGCTGCAGAGTACAATGCACATTTTAATTGACATTGCGCTCTTTGGGAAAAAAAAAGGCTTGTCTAAAACTTAGTTTTTCAACAAATATTAGCTGGAAAACAAAAAGAGTAAGTACTGAATCATCTGTTACATTTTTAGCTCTTAACACAGTACCTTTTTCTTTACTTACCGGAATTATTTTGAAAACCTGGTAAGTTCTGCAGAACTTCAAATGCCTCCCTGTATAAACTCTTCGTCAAGTATTTTTGCACTAGTGTACTTAACAGATTGTGTCGGCTGAGGATGTCCACTTTATCACAGGGCCACAATGGTTCACTTGTGGTCCACTCTGATTCTGTGGCAATCAACAGTGCAATGTTATTTCTATGAACTGAAACTGCTGGACACTGAGACTTTTTTCTAGAAGACAAGCTTACCTCTCAGTACCCATATAGCTCCATCCAAACTTCCAGTTTTAAGAAAGATTTCTGCAGCTTTATTAACAATTTGACATCTTGATGCTGACCCCTCTGCACCTATAAGTCCTTTCAAGACTGTAAAATGTATCTGTAGCTCATGCAATTTATCCAAAACCTTCCTTCCCTAGCATAAGAGGGAAAAAGGGAAAGAGGGAGGGTCAGAGAAGGTGTTGGTATCTGTGAAAACAGATTATATTTACACAAAATACAGCACATTTAATTCGGTGATACAGACTTATAGGCATCAGTTTAGCTATTCAAACTGAGTCAGAAAAAAAAAAGTATAGCAAAATTTCTAACGAAGAGTAAGGTTTTTTTGACTGGCTAAGCAAAAAACCCCCACCAACCCATTGTTGAACAGTACCCAGCACAGTATTCCCCTTACCATTATTTCTACTATATAATGTTCCTATACAGTATTTTTAATATACTTTGTAATTAATTTGTATTTGTTTACTTTCTTTTTTAAATATTTTTACTCTTTTGATTCCATTCAGCACACAACCTGTAAAATTCTAAAAAAGTTGTACAGAGAGTTTTCATTTTGCAGCAGAGGCATAATTGTTTATCTGAAACAATTACTCCAGCATAAGTCAACGAAAACATAGTTGTACCCAGCAGGATGATAAGCTGCAAAAAGTTGGGCCTATCTGGCCAAAGGTGTAAGAGTCAACAAATTTATCGTCATATTCCAGGTTGGTATGTGAACTGGTTTCCTACAGAAGCTCCTCTTAACTTTTTGGCTGGCCTTTTCAGTCAAAGATGGAAGAAAGATAGCAGTCTTGAAGATAATTGTGATCTGACCAATCGAAAAAAGCTGATTACTGAGTCAAGGCAGGATATCAAATTAAGTCCCCAGCAAGGCAAGGACAGGCAGGATTCAGCAGCTGTCCTGTCTGGCTGCACCTTGCTGGTCAAACATCACAAATAAAACTCCGAACTAGACATGTTTAGTCTTGCTTAGTCAGTGCATCAGTTAAGAGGTACTAAGATGGTGGGGAGGCAGGTGGCACATCCAGCCATTCAACTCGAGACACACAGTTTAACATCTAGAAAAGGAACGATATGTTCCTTTTCTTCCAGTCAGATTCCTATAGTCTAGTATACCTTTACCCACTGTAGTACTTTGTGATACGAATACATTACACTTATCCCAATCCTTCCAATGATAATTCTGTCTGCTTCATTATGTTGTGAATTCTTCATTACTGCAAAGAACAAAAAAACAGTTTTATTTTTAATTTTACATTTCAATGCAGTTTTAAAGAAATTACACACTTGAAAAACACAGTCATTGTGAAAATATTAAATATACTTTCTGAAATATTTGCCATTAAAATTAGTAACTTCCTAAGTCTTAACACCAGAAGTGGCGTAAATAACTAAAGTTTGTTCAGATACTATTTCATGGCAGCCTAATTTATCCGTAAGATGCTTGGACATGTAATGGGAAAATTTAGTAACATCATTTCTTGTAAAGTAAGCTTTGTATTTTCTGGCACCATGGAGAAATGTTGGCAGTTACAGAATGGAGTAATTACAAGGTTTTCCAACCATATTATACAATCACTTTGGAAGCACTGTTGGTATTCTAGAGCAGGGGTCACTCAAGTGGGGTGTGAGCACAACAAACTACTCAGCTGTGGGAAGAAAATACTTTTTGTCCCATTAAAAATAACAATAAATAAAATATTCCTTAAAGTAGTGTTTATTTCATCTTTATATCATCTTTCGAATTTCTATTTTTGTGTATGTTTCATAATGTACTTAATATGTTAGTGCAGTGGTACAAGTGATAGATAGACAGACAGACAGACAGACAGATAGAGGGTGAGTGCTGAAATTTTTTTACTGACAGAGATGCCTATCAGTTTGCACACCACTTCTCCAGGGAAGACAGACTAAATTCTGAGTCCCACTAAAATCTCCTGTCTGTGTCACAACTGGAAGCTGTGATAGCTGTTTTATAATATGGAAGTCTGTGGTCAGAAAGGTCAGGCCATGTATCTGGAATAAATACTCCTCATTTTTTAGTAGTTAATACAGACTGAAAATGATCTGAGTTATCCATTATAAAATGCTTTAATATCCCACTGACACTTCACCGAGCCTCAGTTTTCTGCAAACTTACTAGGAAGTATGATACAGATACATAAATGAAGAGGCGTAGGAAGAAGAGGGGTAAGAAAACCCACCAGAACTATTAAAAAACTAGGAATTTTGTGGACCCAGCCTTTGCAGAAATTCTTGGTTCTTTAGAGCATGAAATAGTTCTGAAAACCCAAATTACTAAAACAAAAAAGTATGTATTATATATATGATGTAATCCTGTTCAATATGTTTTGAAATATACAAATATATATAGCTGTATTTACATTCTAAAGTTTATGTTATTTAGAGTGTGAAAATTCACATGATAATACTTAAATATGTTTGCCTTTGTCCTGAGAATAGGACATTCTTATTGAAAGATCACCAATTTCAGCTTCTCTTCTTGATTTCACAAAGCTCAAATGTTCTTTCAGAACTTTCTTTGACTGTAAGTGTAAGCACTGTGGATTTTACTTCGACTAGAAAATGGTTTCTATTGAGCAATTTGGCTGATTGTATTTGCATCTCAAGTAATTCTGAATATTGTAACATAAAAATAACTACTGTTCAGAAAATAGTATATGAATTTGTTTTTTACCTCTTTTAAAAACTCTACAAAGAATAGAGATGAACAAAAAGCATTTATTGCATCTTAATTTTACCTGCATCAGCAAAATCACAAAAAGGAACTCCTGGTCTGTCTGTCTCCGAGTCTCTGGTTAATATTTCAGCAATACATAAAGACAGTTTCTGAAGATCATAAAAATGTTCACATCCAGTTCTCGCATTCACATACAAAGCTCCCAGCTTGGTCCAATCACTTTTTTCCTTGCAATGCTGCAAAAAGGCAAGGGGTAAATATAAGCAAACCTGCTTCCAGAACACCAGAAAATATACTGAAATTCAAGAGATACACTTGGGATGGACTTAAAGCAGAAAAAAGATGCAGGTGAAACGCTGCTGCCAAGAACCTCTCCGTTCAATATGGCACAGTTACATTTTGCCTAACTTGCATGGACTGCTAATCACTGTCGTCCCTCAAGAAATTAAAATCCTTTTTCCATTTGTCATGACCCCAATTGGTAAAGCTCATAACTTATTCATACTATTTAAGAGCTGGCATTCATCCAGTATTTTACTATCTTTTTTTTCTGCACGATGCATACCAAATTCACGGTTATTTTCTATACGAATTAGGCTTTTGCTTGCCAGATCACTTGATGACTTTGGTATTAAAGGGGTAAAAAATCAGTCAGTGTTCTTCCCTTCTTAAATTTTGGTCTCAGGACCTGTGCAGTAAGCGCAATATGTAAACTATATTATAATTGTGCATAATAAGCAATTTGTCCTTGAATATGAAAGATGCAAGTGTAAAATTGAAGATTTTTTAATAATATTTTCTTAGTCTTTAAAATACCCACTTAGTGATGCCAATTACAGCCTTTTACAATTGTGCCAGTAGTTCTATCTGCCAAAAAATTTATTAAATAATTTTGGTGAGGAATGATGTACAAATAACAACTATAATCACAACAAATGTAAGGCACTGGAAATAATTGCTTAAAATTATAAAATATTTGAATTAAGATACAAAGCAAGATAAAAACTCCAGGTATGTAAATTAAAATATCGACATCACAGAATAGCCAGTTTCCCCTTGCATGTTAATCTTTCCCAAATACGGCTTTGCATAAAAATATTTTATTGTAATCTCAATATACTTAATAAAAAAGCCTACTGATTTTAAATGATGTAGAAATTGCTATTTCTTATAGGTTTAAAAGAAGTCACGGTTTAAGTATTCCAAAAGGTCTGAAGAATGCATATACTGTACCTGAATTTCAGCCACTGCCAAGTTAAAGTCAAAAAGCCAGTTCTTTTCAAAATGTCTTTCCTGAAATCTTCTGTAAGAAAACAAATATTAATACTTATTTTTAACACATCCTACTGAACTAAATTATGCACTATCAGAAGGTGATCAACAAATTATCATATAGGAACTAAAAACTGATGTGATTTTTGATCCTATTTACTCCACAGTATATGAACTGGACATGGAAAACAGACATTTACAATCATGGCAAGGGATGTCAGCACACATATTAAGCAAATAATTGAGGAGAACTATTTTCACAGAAAATATTCCCTTGTCTCAGAAGAAATGTAACTGAAAAGGTATGAATAAGACTTGCAATCAATTAAGTAAATGCAGAACTCTATTGTATGTATTCCTGACATAAAGGTAACAGAAAAGTTAATTCCATGAAAGAAAGTGCTATTCAGCTTGAAATATCTAGGTGCATAATACTCGATTCTGATGTTGAAACAATGAATACATCTACCCAGTGTGGTGCTATCATGTAGAGCTACAGAACCTACACATGAATGAGCTATTGCATGGAGTTCAAGTAGCAGAGCTGCTCAGTCTTCACACAGACTGTTTTTCAGTTTGTGCTGAAACACATATGTACTGAGGCAACCTAGAAAGAGTCTTTCCTTTGTCAATCAGATTCCTGTTCAAAGGAGTGCTAAAAATTACCTCCAGCATGTGTGGTAAGTTGTACTGGTAAAACACTGAGATCTGTGGCTGAAAGGTACTCTATGGGAAAAGTATGAAAAGCAGCAAATCATTTCTACAGTGCTTTCACTTGAAACAGTGATGGCTTGTTTTCACATGGTAGATGCTGCATATGTGGTTTCCTCTAAGAATCAAAGGTTGCTTTATGAATCACAAATTTAGTTTCTCAACTTGTGTGTGCATGTATGATGCTGATGATACAGGAAAAAAAGGATCACAATCCACAAGTGAAGAGGAGATATGAACAGTTTTGGAACTGATTTGGGCTGTGATTTCACCTTTTGCCCAGGATAATCCAGCAGTACTTAAAAAAATGACCCTCCTCCCTGGTTGTGTTGGCACAAGTGTTTATGCAGTCACACAGTAAATGAGCTAGAAAACTACTTCAGATTATAACTAATCCTCTTACTGCCTAGAAGAGTTGTTTGTTGAATCACAGAATCATAGAATACCAGGTTGGAAGGGACCACAAGGATCGTATAAGTCCAACCTCTCAAGGTAAAAGTCTAGTTTAAATGAGATGAGTCAGCACCCTGCCAAGCTGACTCTTAAAAATGATCAGTGTAGGGGAATTTACCACTTCTCCTGGGAGATTGTTCCAATGTCTGATTGATCTCATGGTAAAGTACGTGAAAGTACTGTTGCTTACGCAGGCCCAAATGATGTATTAAACCATGATGTTTCTAATTTGACTACTGTTATATAAGCTTGTAGCATGGCTGGCAACACATTGTACAGTGATGATCAATACAGAAAACAATAATCATAACTGTGGTCAAAATCTAAGCTCTGCCTTAACAATTCTTGATCTTTGAAGCACAATAGACTGACAGCGCTTTAAAATACAATTAGGCACAATATGACAGTATCCTCATCCAGAACTCTAAATTTGCATTTTCTAATTGCCTTTCAAAAGTTTTTACATAAATGTATAAAAATAGAACCTGAAGAAGGAACTAGACAGATATAATCATAAAATAGCTCCTTAAACACATACCTGGATTTTATGTTCAAAACAGTATTTATTTCCTGACTGGAAACTTGCAATTGGTGAAGGAATTTAATAATACAGTCAAAATGTTCTAACTGAAGGAGCATACCAGCATCAATGAGCTGTAATATCAAACGGGAGGAACAAAAGTAAGCATACAAAAACTTGTGTTCACTTACATATTTCCAGAGGCAAGTGGAAAACAACAGCAGGATAAACATGCCACAGTGAATCTCAGCCAAAAAAAAAGAGAGAAATGGAAACCCGTACCAGAAATTCAGCTAGTTACAATGTAGCCCTTAAAAAACAGTACTGAAATAATATTAAAGTGATATGCTTGACTTTTAAAACAGGCAAGGTATTCAGAAATTCCAACAAGTAGTACAATCAAACTCATACCTTACGAAAGGTACTGATTAATGTAGGCACAGCGTCTCTTATATTCAAAGAAGCCACATGCTCAAAAACTTTCAGAAGAACATCTACAGCAGGCTAATTTAGACAAAAAAGCACGATCAGTTTTGCAGCTCTGTTCAATGAGAAAGCTTAAGAGTTTTTATAACAGGAACTTTTGAATTGCTGTTGTTTTTACCCAAAGATTTGAGTACCAGAGTAAAAACAAACTTACTACTACAAATGGCACAGTACTCAAAAAAACTAAGAAAGTGTGGATCAAAGATTTTAAAAATACTACAAGATCACCTACCAGTGCATTGATTCGTACAGTTACATTCAATATCTTAAATACTTCCCACAACAAACAGTTCTTGAGCAAAGAAATGAGAAGATCATTCAGCACTTGAGAAGAAAAATCCACGCCAGGAGTAACTTCTCTGTAATACTTCACAAATATTTGGACTGAAAAAGCAATTAAATTAATTTCACTCTGGGGTAACTGGATGGATCTGAATCAACTGCTGTCCCTAAAATACGTTGAATTGTAATTGTTTGCATATATGTTAATGTAAAAGAACTAAACTGAAGCTGTTTGGGTGCTGTAACATCACTTCATTTCAAGAGTTCAGTTCCAGAGTTATCGGGTTTGTGATGTTTGGCCAGGGTATTCAAAAGTGCCTTAAAATTTTGGTTCCGTTAAACCTCCCTTCGTTCCCAGTTGCTCATTTCTACTCTCAGGTCTAGTTCCATTCATGCTAAGTTCATTTTCTGTGGAAGTAAGATTTGTAACAACCTCCCAAGATAACTGTGCATCTAAATACCTAGCCTCAATGGGAAACTGAAACATGAAAATACATGGATTGGATGTATTCCTTCAAAATCAGAACTTTTTACTTACTGTTGAAGTGGCACCCATTTCTTTCCTGACAGCCTAGTTAATTTGCTTTAAATAAGCTAAGTATAAGACATACAACAAAAGCTACTACTATAGCATACCTGCACGTTTTAGAAGGCCTGGTTCCTTGGTACTAGTGTATGTCCTAAGTATGTCCATGCAAACCTAGAAAAAAGAGAAAAAAAAATCCATAGTAAAATGTTACCTCAGTTGATGCCAAACAAAAGAATGATCCACAAACATGAGTTCTATAAGGAAATGTGCTTTACATTGTATTTAATGTAAATATTACTTATTCATACTGGGAAATGGTAAGAGAAGGTAATGAGGTCTGTAGGCAAAGGCACTACCAAAAGGACAGCAAATCAAACAGAAAAATAATGTAGATTAAATGTTTGGGAAAGGAGCTGCTGTGACCACGACTGCAAGCATGTGTGTGTATATACTCATAGCAAGCAAAAAACCCCCTGACAATACAGCTACTTCAGAATTTGTATAAATGAGGCAGACTATAAACAAACAGAGAAAGGGAAGCAAAAAGGTGAAAGTGAAAACATGATCAAGAAAAATTACATGAATGCACCAACTAAGAAGTCAAAAAGTAATCTACAAATGAAGCTGGTAATATTGATCATCACAAAGAATCACTCATAAGGACACAGAAGAAAAAACTCAGAGCTAACTTGATTTAATGAACCATTTCACCTCAGCCTCACTTGACCAAAAAAAAATCCACACCCAGTTATTTCATGTTATTTGGTATTGGAACATTCTTGTCTTAACATCTTAAGCTGTCAACTTACACATTAAGTGGATACATACACATTTTGCTCCATCTATACAGACGAAGAAATAAAGACTACTGAGATTAAATCTTAGAATTCCAAGTTAGGAGAAAAATAGCCACCCTTTCAGATAACCTTTGTCACTTCTGGAACATTTACAGTCTTTCTGCACATCAACATAAGTGGGTTATATTTAATACTATTTGGTGAAAGAATTAAAAATGAAGAGACGGAAAATGCACTAAATTAGTTGTCATGTTACCACAGAACTGTATCGGGCTTATTTTTACATGCAACTTCAAAATAAGACAGGATCCACTTAAGGATCATCAAAGCTGAAGATACTGGCTTATGGCCATGACATCTTTCTTTTTTAAAAACCATTCATGAAGTCAAAGAACACAAAACCTGTACATGCAAATATGCTGAATATAAATAAAACTTACTGGTTTTATTTTGCAAGTGTCATAATGTTGCTGAACTATAGTCTAAGACATACCTTTGAGAAAAATCTTGTAGAATCTTTGATCATTAATATATATGCAGTGTCACTTGGCAGTGGGTTAACTAATGTAATCCATATCTACAATCCCAGGTGGCTGAGGGCATTTCTAAAACAAACTTTAGCACATGCTTGCAGCATGTAAATTAGTTTGCCTTCTTTCAGAATCTGTTTTCCTCCTTCTTTGGACTGACTCCCAAAAAAAGCCAAGATTGCATCTGGAGCTCTGACTGTTCCAAGCATTAGTGAAATTGCTTGGAAAATCCAGTTGTAGTAGTATTTAATCATGAGACACGTTGCATTACGTTCATAACGGAAACTAAATGTGTTATTCATTTACAGCTTCTAGGAGGCTTCAGTTGATTCAGTTGCTTCCATTTTAAAAGGTGTAATTGAACCTACAGACCATGTAAAAATGTCAGAATCTCTAGATTTTGAGTTAGCCATAATAGATTTCGAATGAAAGTACATGAAAGAGACAATTTCCATTTTCAAAAGGTAATATAGATCACACTGTTCTGTCACCTATGAGTTGATTCCACAACTCATCTAACATGACAATTTTTTTATTAAAAACAGCCATAACAAAGGGCTGTGTATCTTATACAAGAAGCTGACTGTCCAGCAAAACACAGTTCTACTGCAGTAACACAGAGGTGCTTAAATCAGAAGGACAAGCACCAGAATTTATGAAATCCTTCAGCATCTCCCCATCAGTGTGCACTCTGATGTTTAATAAGGGGGAAAAGCCCATGCTACAGCCCTTCACTCAGGAGTCAAAAGCAGGATCCTTAGATAAGATTCTGTTTATGAACCCTGTGGCATCTTTGAGACACATGCTCCATATTAAATGTGGCTGACACTGACCAACAGGTTCAAAAATTAAAGGTGTTTAGAGACAGTAATAAAAAGACAGAGTAACTTTAGGTCTCATTTCTTTAAGAAGCCAGATTAAAAAAAACCAAAACAAAACGAAACAAAACCCACAACAGAAGCATACACCTAAGGCCCTGAAGTTGCAAGACAACATTAATGAAGGCAGAAATCTTCCTATTTTATATCCTGTTTGTTTCCAGATAAAGGTTCATAGGATCAAGCAAAAAGAAGTCATAAAAAGTAAACATTTCTTTAGTAGATATGAATTTAAAGGGTTAATAAGAAAGCTGCACAAAACAAATAAAATCAAACAGAAAAATACAGTTTGTATAAAGACATGTTTTCAAACCACTTATTTAACCGTGCAATTATTATCTATGCTACAGTCTGAAATATCATTCAAGCCAAACTGAAGTGCCTGTAATTTCAATTTATGCCCACTGTCTCTTGTCCTTTCACTGGGCACCACTGAGAAGAGTACGGCTTCATCTTCTTTACCCATTTTCCCCATGAGACACTGACACACATTGGTAAGATTCCCTCCGTTAAATACTTTGTGTAGCATTTAATACACAATCTTAATAGTTTTGTTTATTTTGCCTAATACAAAAGAGATCTCACTGTTTGAAATTAAAGGCATCTTTAAACAAATAAATAAAGCTGGTAACTTGTAGAACTTGCTGAGCTCAAGAGCATGCTGATTTTCAAAACATATGATGTTTTTATGAATTAAATCACTGCTGAGTTGTGCGATCAGTCACAACTATGAAGACTCTAAAATCCTAGTAAGTTATGCTTTAAAGCATCAAGAAGTTACTTAATGAAAACAAGGGAATGTCCATTACAGGGAAATGTATTTATCTTCAAAAATTCTGGGAATGATCATCATTGAAAACTTAATACCAAGAGCAAGTGAACTACCAGTCTGCATAACAGCTACTAAAGAGATTTATTTTCCCTGTATTTGACTCGATAACTTTGTTGCTGCTTTACCTGCCTCCCATTTATGTACTTTGGTGCCACCATGAGGTGCTTGGCCTATTACCACTTTTAAATGGACAGTTCTAAAAATTAAATAAACACACAAACAAATCCCAACATATACTTCCAGACTACCAAGAAAGTGAGGCTAGGATTGGTGGGCAGAACAGTAAGTCTGCTGGAGTACAGCACCACAAGTAAAATCAAATGGAATGGATTTTAATAGTTTTAGGCAAATAATTTAATTCTTTAATGTGTCTGTATATAATGAAGCACTACAAACCATAATAGTTCATACAAACTAGCTGAAAATTACTGGTATTTACTACAGCCTGTCAAAGATATTTCACAGCTGAGGAAAAAGGAAAATGTCTCATAAAAAATTACGCTCAAATTATCTTAGTATTTTTAAGCTGTCACATAAATTTTCAAAGGGGTTACAAAGCATTAGGAAAAAAAAACCCAGCTATTTTTTGAGACATAAAAAGGAGAAGAGAAAATATTAAGAAAAATAAAACCAAATTACACTGCCGTATTTTAAAAAATCTGAGAGCACATTTAAGATATCAAGGAGGACACCTTTCTCTTTGTCTTTTTAATATTTAGGTCTAACAGGTTCACTACATGTCACTTTTTACACTTTTGATTCTGTAATTCTGTAATGATAAAATCATACTCATACCAATAAGATGGTAGGTAACAAATCTTGTAAGACCTGATGAGGACAACTTTAGGCATTTGTCTTTGTTTAGTTGTTTGCTTCCAAGTGATTTACAGAACCACTTAAGTCTCATTTTCATACAGCCAATTTCAAAATCTTATTACATGACAGCACAATTACCTTGCCTTGCATAGCTCTTGAAATGTTACAGACTCATAATTTTTGTTAAATGGTGTGAAAATGCATCTACTCTGCCTATCACTGCAAAAGTATTTTTGCTTCTAAATATGAGAATTGATGCTCCATATGAGGAGATTACAGCGCCTTTAAACAGACATGCCCCTACTGCAAAAAAAATGCAGAAAGTAATATACTATAGATGGCTTTTGACTTTAAGAATGTGTACAAAGTTTGGGTTTGCTTACAGATGCTTAGGACAGGAATGTATCAGAATCTCCCCATTCTACTACTCTGTATTTCTACAGCCTAATTCTTGCTCTTGTGCTGATGTCTATTCTCTTGAAAAGTCTAAGTTTTGATCCAACAGTCTCTGAAATTTACTTCCTTTCCATATATAAAAGAACAAAGGAGATGTTGTTTTGCATTTAAAAAGTGTTCCTTTCTTCAATAAATCTCTTTACCTTTTCATCCCCTTCTTCAGGAACATGCCAAAACCAACATTTTGCTCTTTCACATCCGCGTAAAGTCATGAAATAAAATCTGCAGTATTTACGGGGCAACTCCATCATCTCGAGGATCTGCTGGATTGAATGAGAAGCCTAAAATAAAATAAAATTAAAACAAGCTGAAAAACCCCAACAAATAGTATTTTTTAAAGCAAACATGCTAACTTTTTCAACCCTTTCAAAATACCTACGAATTCTAAACAAAAGCAAAAAATGTGATCTACAATTAAACCTTTGAAACATCTCTCTATACCGTATTTGTTGCATTTCAAAGCACACCAAGATCAGTCCCTTGTCATGTCGTGTTAGTGCCTAACCCAACAAAAATCTGTCTTGAAGACCACAGACAGAGCGACTGCAAGAACTGCTAAATCAGATGGACAACGAGTAGAGAGGAGGAAGGAAGGTGACAAACTCCTGCATGGCTCTGGACAACAGTCTGAGAATTCCAGGGCACCAATTTCCTTTACCCTTTTTCAGTGCCCAGCATAATGGATAATGCAGTCTGTCTTAAACATGTGAAACCTTGTCTGCTTTTTGGTTCTACAAAAACAAAAAGCATTATTTGATTTTGCTTAAGAAACAGAAATCAACAAAGCTCCGCTGTGAATAGCTGTTCCCTCATCACTGATTTTGTTCTCAGAAATTGTATTTACTCAGTGATACTATATTTAGAGGAGCAGAAACATAAACATACATAGATTTGTCATTTCTGAGTAGATATATAGAGAATTGTCTGAATATCCATTACAAAATTAGTGCCAAAGGATCAGAAAACATTAAGGATTTAACAACTTACAACTGCTTTTTTTTCCATCTTCCATGGCTCAAAATCTCCATAATTTTGCAATTGCAGCCAAGGACTTTTTCCTGAAGATCTGTAATCTAAAAATTAGGATGAGGGCAATAAATGGATCATGTAATAAAACTAAAACCACTCTCATGTATCTTATTTTTCTTTATACCTATAGTTCCTTCAAGACACAGCAATGATTAATGAAAATTTGGTTAATACAGTCTAAAGCCAGTAATTTAAATTACAGTTTTATTCATTATCCTAAAACTGAGACTTTACACAAACTTCAAGGGTAAGCACATTTAAATTAAAAACTTCACTACTTTATCAAACGTTTCTAACTTACAGAAATAAGAAAAGAAATTGAACAAAAATACCCAGAAGTTTTAATTTCAAAAGGAAAAAAATAACCCCATTTTATCAGTAATCTTTGCATTCCAACATCACTAGCCATAAAAAGTTAAACTATTTTTCCAGAATTGAAATAAATATTGCTATTTGACCCTACCAAATAGGATTCTGCTAAAAAACCTAGCCCAACCCAAAACACATCACTAACTTACCATATGAGAGCTTGCATTTTTGCTTCTATGTATGCAAACTAAACAAAGTCCAGCCAATGCCTTTAGGAATTGAAGAAATTCATTAAGATTTTATAGGTAAATAAAACACATGTAAAAATAAATTCTGGACGGTTCACCGATGCAGCATACGATACCGTTTGTCTGTGGTTTCATCACTGTTTCTTCACTGAGGACGTTTACTTTCCGGGCATGGAATGGCAATCCTGATAGCAGTTCACAGTTCACAAGATCTTTGTATGTACAG
Source organism: Mesitornis unicolor (assembly GCF_000695765.1). NCBI lineage: Eukaryota > Metazoa > Chordata > Aves > Mesitornithiformes > Mesitornithidae > Mesitornis > Mesitornis unicolor. Next base: position 22,783 of record NW_010169465.1, read on the forward strand.
GCACTGTCGAGTATTAAAAAAAAATAAAATTTGTTTAAGCAAATTATATAGCTTCTCCCATATACTAAATGCCTAAAAAGGGGGATTAAGCGTACCAAAGATGAGAACTTCTTCAATATTTTCCACAACACTTAAAAACTTCCTGTAAATTTAAATAGCTAGCAGTCCTAACAACTTCACTTTCGTTACTCTCATTGCCTGGTCCAATCTGATTATGATCTTAGCTGAGATTATTCTGTCCTAAAGTGTAACCATATGAAATTCAATAAGTAAGTAGAAAAGGCACCCGTGCACCACTTCTACTTTTTTCACGATGCTGACAGGAAGACTGAGATGTTTTCTGTCACCTCTGAGGAAGCATCTACTTTTCAGTAGTCTGCTATGCAGTATCTGCCAGAGAAGTAATCGACAAAGCTTTTGAAAACAGATTTGAAGAGCCAACTGCTTTCTTTCTTAATAACTGACTGTACTCAGCAGAAGATTTAGGTGATTTCACAGAGAACTCCTATTAAAGACTGTTCTGCTTTTAACTACTCCCAAATATGTACGTTCCAGATAATTAAACTACTAAAATGTGCTACAAATACTGCTAGCAAAATGCTTAGTGATTTTTCTTACTTGTAAATAAAGCCACAGAAAAAAAAAATCCCCTTTTATGAGATCTTCCTCCCTTCCCTCCTTGAATTAAGAATCTAGGATCAGTACAAAGGACATTTCAGCCTGCTTGTTGTATGCAGGCAGAAATGGACTTCCTATCCCCTATGAGGGGCACATTCTAGCTATTTAATACTCATCATAGCCAGGAAAATTCAAATCTTTCTTAAATTTCAAGTTGTTTTTAATACAGTTTGAAATAAGAAAAGAGCAGAGAATAATAAATTATATCCAATAAAGTCAAATTCTTCAATATCAGTCTTTATTTTTATTCTGGTCAATGCATTGTATTGGTCACTAGTGGGGAAAAAATTCTGCAGATCTATTTACTCAGAATTTTCAAGCTACTGTGTAAAAATTTTTTTAATGCTCCTCTGTGATGCCAGCCTTAGGTCTGACACAACAAGATTTTCATTGCAGCTTACCTTCAGGATAACACACTCAGCTCTTTCTAATCTAGGCATGAAACTACACACAATTTTGCCAGAAACTGTAAACTATACAGCTCTACAATCAGTTTCTTTTTTTTTAAGTAACGGCATCACTAGAAGCGGAGTTTGGTAAATAAGAACAGTAAGTATGTTTTCTTCTAGATGAAACTTTGCAATGGTAATATTTTTGAGTAAAACTAGAGAAAACAGTCTGACTTCAAATGGAGGAATAAATGCCTATTATCCAACTGCAGTGTGCTGCATTTCAACTAAGGAGGTGAAGCAATGCAGTATCACTTGCACAAATATATTTTATCCTCTGTAATCCACTTATTCTATAGCATAAAGCACTATTTATGCTACTAAGGTAAATTTAAATGGATATGTTACCAAAAGGAGGAGCTTGGAGCTCTCTAGTGGATTAATGAAAAGATGCAATATTCTCCATTTAACGGAGTTCTGCTATGCTTCAAGGCTGTCACAGAAATGTGACTGGTGCTGGGAAACAAGGAATACCCTCTTCTATACCAGCTAAGGTTTCTTGATTACTGTGAAAATGACTCTGAAATATCTGTTCTTTCTCTCCTATTTACTTCAGTATTCCACCAGTTTAGTATAATTTTTCTACAAATTCTTTTCTGCTTCATTTTTGGGCTGCTGTTGAATGGAAGTTTCTTAGTCTGACACTTTAAAGCATATGTACAATAAACACTGTAAGCACAGCTTGAAGCTAGAACAGTAAAACACGTGCTTAACTCTACATGCCATGTTTTTAAGTGCGTTTTTCAACTGCTGTTCAAATATCTGTCAGTCTGAATTTGAATGAGATCTTTCAATTCTTTCCTCAGTTTAGAAAGTCCCAAGAGGCATAAAAGAAAGCTGAAGTTACACTGATTTTTGTTTTTCTTTTAAAGTTCTGCTAAGTGCTATTGTGGCTGGAAATGTATCATATGCTATATGCACACTGAGATGCCAAAGTGAGACACTGGCATAAAGTGGAGATATTTCATCACCAGGCAGGGTACAAAATAACTTCTCTTCTAGTTTCAGGCTATGACTATACTTGTTTCAGTAAAAACATCACATTTCATTTGTACAGTAACTGGGGCACATCACAGGTTACATGAAGGACACAGCATATATACCTTTTCTCAGCTTCATCCTTTTTTTCTTGTTTCACATCAGGCACTCCATCTGCAAATGTGAACTGTGAAGATATTTAAAATGTACTTTCAGATACAGCAAAGCCTGTTATGCTTTAAAGTACAGACTTAAAACTGTTAGTGATCATTGGAAGGTGTGATTTATAGTCTTGACTGTAAAACCTGTAATTTGGACTGTAGGGTTACTCTTACACCATCTTCTTAAATGGAAATACTGCCATTATACTCTGTGATCTTTACAACAATGATTTTAATTGGAAAAAGGGTGGCATGATTGTCTTCACTGTTCTTTGATTCCACTGATAATCCCAGCAATTCTTAGGTCCACTGCCCAATTTTAACTGCACCTGACAGATATGTAGAAGCCCACAAAAGACATTACATCATGTTTAATGAAAATTTAAAGCTGTACTGAGGAGAAATCTAAGGCTCAGCTTTGCACCATGGCGTATAGGTAAAAAAATCCCCAGAGATATGGAGAAAAAAGAGCACTTAACGTATTTGGGGGTGACAATCTGAAAGGACTGATAAAAAAAAAAATCATGGAATCTTGGCTTTGTTTTGTCCATTACTCATGAAGTAATTTGAACTTCACATTATATCACAAATATATGATATCCAAAGAATTAGAGATGGATATGCCCTCATCTGATTTCCAAACTTAATTTTACCAGTTCTCTAAATATTTTTAAGGCTTTCTCCATGGTTAGTTTTTGTCCTTCTCACAACGTTATTTGTTGGAAAAGCATTCAAAAATCCACAAAACCTAAAAATCACTCCAGATGGTAGAATACTTGCAAGAATTGTTCTGCCATTCCACTCCCTCCTCAGGTCCGCACAGCTAGTCTTCCATCCACATACAGGAATAGGTATAGGGCTGTAGCATGTATTGTGTGGCTAAAGTCTGGTTAAGTTTGAGGTTTGCGTGAGATTCATTGTACCTATTTACTGTTGTCCAACACAGCACAGAAAACTAAACATTAGGACATTGATTTGATAAAGCCACAACTCTACAAAGCGTCCCAACTGGAACTGACCTGGCAATACTGCAACAAGTACTACATCCCCCCCAACCTATACTATTTGACAGACCCTTTTACGCTCTCTAAGAGGTCAGGGAACAAAATGATGCTGTTCACTTTGTGAAGCAGATGTTAGCAGCCCCAGTTCCATTTGCTGACAGAAATATTTCTAGTCTACTTTTAAATAATGATTTTGCCAGGGAAACTGGTTGCCTACTGTTTTATTACCTTATCAATTACTTACCAGTTTTCAGCCATGTGAATTACAGAGTTTAATTTATCCAGTTAAAAACATAATCCACTCTTTAAGTGGTAGAAAACAGTAAATGCTATCAGCAGCTATATCTGAGTGGCAGTGAGATGGAAATTCCAATCCATTATCAAAGAAGTAAATAGCATAAAACTTCAGCAAGTCTTAAAAAGACCTAGACTTATTATCTAGAGGGAGGAGGACAGAGAGAGAGTAAAGGTCAGATCAAGTCAGTGAGCATGAAAATGGCTTAGTGTTCCCTCTGAAGTGCCAGGAAGTCAGAATGTGAATGTAATGGCCACAGAATGATCCTCCTCGGATGCACAACGTCTGTGCAGCTCCCCAGCTTTCCAACACCACCTCATCCTTCTGAGACTGTGTGGTGAGAAGCATTTAACTTTTAAAACTAGGTATGTTGTATAAAAATGTCACATATGTGCAGTAGTACTCTTAGGTGTACACTAGAACCGTAATTTTCATACAATTGGTAATATAGAATTACTGTAACAACTGTACAACTGATATAATGGTACCTTGTTTAATTTCAAATTTGAAGAATTATTAAGGACAAGGTCAAAAAAACAAGTTCTGCCAAGCAAAACTTACATTTTCAATAGTACAGTGATCTATGAAACGCAAATATTCTTTTTATTTCAGGAAATTAAAAATTCTATTGATAAAACAGCATTAGAAATTAAAATGATCCAATTACAATAATTTTTAAATTTCTCAGTACCTTTTTGTCCACGTCAAAACTCTTTAGAAGTTCATCCAGTTCTCTCAGTTGCCCATCTTCAAGAAAGTCCTCAGGAACATCTCCCAGAGGACTGCTTCCTCTGGAGGAGTTGTGGGTTTTAATATCTTTAGCTGAAGATGTATAAACACATTATTTTATGTCTTTCTCATGCTATAAGACAACAAAGCTTTTATTACCTAAATATTACAAAGCCTTAATATTAACGACATTTTAGGACTTCCTAAATGTGAAATTTATATGTAAAATTATTTCACCTTTAAAGCACAAACCATTTCAAATAAATATTAAACTGAATCTGCAATTAAAATTCTATCCAAGCTGTATGTTCTGCAACAGTCCCTGTAGAACAGTACAAGAGGTTTATTTATATAATATTGAATTCAATATTTTAGAAATAAATTCATTTAAGCTTTGTTATTAAAACACAGCCAAAGATATGTATGGTAATTTGCTAAGCAAATAAAGGCTTAAGCCTTTGCTGGAGAAGGGGATATGTTAATTGTAATGACATGATGCAACCCTGAACTAAATATGGATAGCTCTGAGAAACTCCAAATTCCTGTAATACAGTAAACTCAATTAGAATTCAGCATCAGGAAATTTCAGCACCTTTTGCAGACGCCACAGGAAATGAACAGAACACCTGACTGCAGCTTCCTGAAGCAGCTGTTTATGTACAATAAAAGAGCTCTGCATAGAAAAGAAATTCACTGTTTCATTGGATCACATTAATTAATTCCAACTGCACTGCGTGGTCCAGATACAGGAAGAAAGAATCAGATTGTTATTGGGAAGGCTTTTATCCTATAGTCATTGGCCTCTGTATGACCATCAGTACAAGACACATCTGCTTGAAGACAATGTACACAAGATTTTCACTTGAAAGATGAAGAGGATTGATGTCATCCAGAGTACCTTAACTGCAGTATCTGTTGCCCTGCTTATACTGTGAAGCCACTGAGACAAGCAGCCATGACTTCACTACATTACACAAGACACCAAAGCAGTAATATGTATTTCTAAATAAATACATAAATTGTCAGTAATTACCAAAACCAGGCATCTTTCATTTTATTCAGGTCTTTTTAAAAAGTCATATATCAAACATAAGTTATCACATGCATATTAATATAAGAGTGTGATGCAACCCTAAATTTGTCAGATCTGGGAAGAAGGACCGACTTAAACCCTTTTTTAAGCACCACAAAAAGACTCAAAGACTTTTAACCTCAGACTTTGTTAGAACATGAAGTAAAGCAACAAGCAGTCTAGTAATATGGAGAAGTTAGTAAACAGTACAGGACTTGCTCCCAGGTTTGGTTTCAATCATCTCAGTGGCACAGACCCCTCTGGCTCTTTACATCACCAGAAGCCTAACTGTACTTCCTCCCCACTCCTCCTCAGGGAACTTGAGTCTATTTCTTGGTGTCTGGGCTCTCAAACCCTCATTATTTTTTATTTTGCCTTATAATCACTGAAGCCTGACGTTTTCTCTCCCTCAAATAGTCACTATTCACTCCCTTTGCTCCAGGAGGCTACATCTGCCGAAACCACTCACTCTTTCTACACGAATGAAAACATTAATATGAAAAACCAGCACAAGAGGTACTGTCACAGTCAATTTTCAAGCTTGCAGCAAAAACAATACATGATGTCAGAGTGCCAGATTAACAGCAAGCTGACAAACTGACACCAGAAAGGAAACACCGAGAACCTTCAAAACCAATCTTGGCACTGTGTGCCTCCTCCAGTGTGTCAGTAATGGGCTTTTGTTCAAAGTCAAAACCCTGTTCCTTCAACCTAAGAGAAACTTCCACATCAGAGACACCTTGCAGAGTAGGTCTGCATGCAAGCTGCAGAAAACAAACCAAATCACATTCAGATGCTGCCTAGTTGGGCTCTTCTGCTTAAAATAGGAAGAAAAAACTATTAAATCAGAAGCATCCTTCTCTAAAAAAATAAGTATCCTTAAAAACCAAAAGTTTGTCAGGGGAATGGGCACAGCATCCACAAAAAAATAAAAGTACAACCTGGAAGAAAAACCTACTTTAAAATTCTGTCTGCTGATGAACACAAGAGAACAAGCAGGTGAGATTATGAGTCAGACTCCGAAGCAGTATCACAGTACTCGGTGTCTTACCACCACCACCTCATCAACTTACAGAATTCCTTGTCTAAAGTATCAGACAGAAGTCAAAAAAACAACAACCAAAAGCAAACAAAAAAATCCTGGTGCTACCAACAGACAAATACTGCAGAGAAGTAGATGTTCCTTGTAAGGATCAGGTTTGTACCATTTTGAGAGACACCCATTCTATATGCATTAGAAAACAAATCGCTGCTACAAGTTCTCCTTTTCTGTGAAAAGTAGAATGCCCAAGTTTTGCCACTGAACACCTCTGTGGTTACTTTTGTCTCTCGATTATGCATTAAAAGATCTCCAAAGACTCTTACCTTTTAGCAGCCAATCACAGGAATTTTCAGGATCATTTGACATTCCCGATTCTTGCATGGTAATGTTTCTGTTTTGAACAAAAAGTGTATTTAAGATTTCCATCTGGCAAAAAAGCAGAATTAATCTAACCAGTTATGTAAAATTAAAGTTCTCAGTAATACTTCTAGCTATGGACAAAATCCTTACGTAGAACACACTGTTGTAAGACTGTTAACTCTCCCTTTTTGCTTTCTTATGTCCATCCATACAGATATATACCTACACACATTAAGTAAAACCAAGACATTTCAAATCCCAAATTTGTCAGTAAAAGCTCATTATCCCATTTCACCTTTGCCTAAAATACTGAGAAGGGAAATCTTCTCTGTATCACAAATTACGGCAATACTGTGCTAATGAGCCCATTCATCAGTTTCTACAAAACAGAAATGATTTATAACAATTTTATATTCAAGACAATTTACATAACGATGAATCTCTAAGACAGTAACAAAAACAGTTTATAGAAAAACACTTATTTCACCTAGTTTAAAGACAAGTTGGGGGGGGGAAGTATTTCTCCTTAGAAAAGTTCAGAAGGCAAAAAATATATATTAAAATATTATACACAGGATATATAAACCAACAATGTCATCATCACAGATCTTGGAAGCTCACACCTGGTGAATGACACCACGTATAATGACAGCAAGCTGCCTAGTAAAATGAAAAAATGAAAACTTCAAACAACCTAGTGGGATGACAAAGTTCCCCAGTATGTGCAACTTGGAGCTAGACAAATATTCAGGCACAGATATCTATGTATATACATGAGACACAGTAAGAAGCAGGGTTTAATAAGTTACAGCATGTTTGCAGAGACGAGAGGGAGTTTTATTGGCAGCAGACTCTCTGCAGGCTTATTTTCTCTTTTCCCTGCACTTTACAAGAAATGCAAAGTTTGAGTGATTTTGCCTACAACAATTGACTTTCTCTTTTGTAAAACTGCAGTATAGACAGTTCCAGAAAGTTGTCATCATCATAAATAATGCTTAAAACTGAAAATACTTAACAGCATCAGGAGACTGAAATCTTTATATTCAGGTCAAATGCCACTTTCAAATCTTCACCAGGTTCTGCTAATTGTGTAGTGTGAAATAGTTACAGAAGCACTTGCTAAGTTCTTGTAAAGAAGGTGCCTAAAGCATACACAGAAAACACCTGAAAACAATAACCACATCAGCTTCACAAGGAGAATAACTCCATCCTGGCGAAAGCTCCAGTATTAACTTGTATTCATTTAAAGGGAACACTGCTGAAACACTAAAAGGGAATTCTGCAGTTAATTCCTAGCAAAACCAGGACATGGCTGATGTGCTTTCAAAGGTGTCCACTGAACCTACTAGTTCTGTTGGGATGAAAAGACATATGGGATGCTGTTTTAAGTGTCTAAATTCCCAACACGAGAGAAAGAAATACCTCAGTTGACTGACTCCAAAACCTCACTGTTGGGAGTCACTTTGGGGCAGGCAACATAATATGGCAAATAGAAGTATAAGTGAAAACTGAGCTGCACTTCCCCATTCAGGCTGCAGGTCCAGAATCCTTTCCTGATGACAGGCAATTAACACCTAGAAGTGAGCAGCACTCACTCTTCTCTTCTTAAAATGAAACCACTAGAGGAATAACCTACTTATCCTAAAGGTCAGAGCACGATAACTGCAGCAAACCATTCAGGACATGCACACAAAGAGCTTTTTCTTAATTTTATTGGATTAAGAGACAGGACTTGCTCGTCCTACTTAAACCTACTTTTTCAGCAACATCAGTTCTGGGCACACGCACAAGCACAATTACAGTAGATAGGAAACTTTAAGTCAGAGATGTGCAGTAATGTTAGGTGCTCCTTTGGTTATTGGGTACTTTCTTAGTTTGTTTAAAAAAACAAACAAAACCCAAGCCCAAACAAAAAGCTATGCATTGGCACAGTTAATAAAAACACTCAGCAACAACCACCATGTGCAGCCATTAAGTGCTTGCATTGCTCATCTACCTAAAATCACCTAGATTACACTCATCTAGACTGCAATGGCTAACATTAACCAAATGTTAAACAAAACATGCATATAAACTAATATTTATGCAAGTTAGAGATGGTTTACGAAAGTGCAGTTCTGACTTGCTGTTCTACATGGACAGATTGAAGTGACATTACAAACTAACACTGCAACGAAGCACAACTGAGTACGCATAAACTAAGAAGCCAAACAAGAATACATAGACAATACTCTAGAGTATCTCTAAAGGAAAAAAACCCAACAAATTACATTAACAAAAAATAGATTTTATTTTAATATATTTAGTATGATGTGAGTGGAACTCTACCAGCATTATCCCTTTTTTTGGTTGGCCAAACTAAGTTGAAGTCCCAGTTGTATCGGGTAAAATACTAACAAAAGAAAAAAAACCAGTATGAACTGGCCATTATCTGATTTTATCTGTTAATGTCATAAACCACCTGACAGAAGTGTGGTAAGGTCCACTGCCTTATTTTAATATTCTCATATTCAGTTCATTAATATGTTCCTGACTTTGTCTAATGATCTTTGCACCAAATTATGGAGGGTAAAAAGCAAAAATAGACAACTTTGCCTGCTTCTTCAGTGAATTGAAGGAAAATTCTAAGAAATAACCATACATTTTAATTTTCCTTGGCTGATGGCAAGCACATTCAGCAGACAACAGCAAGAAAGTTGAAACATAACTTCAAACAAGTTCAGTTTTCATCTATCTAATGGTTGTGGTAATGTTACTCTAACTCAATGTCTTTACTAATTAAAGGGAGTATTTGTCCTTCCGACAAAGCGCTTACAAGATCCAAGAAATTTTTCAGTTAGTATTTATATCAATAGCAAACTTTACTACCATAACTAACACATGAGTGTAAAGGGCTCAGAAGTTCTGGTCTTCCTTTCTGTGCAACAGGTGTCTAGACACAGTCAGTTGGAAACCGAACGACCTGGGGTAACATACAGCGAACACTCATTCTGTTATACAGCGTATCTAAGATAATATACAATGTACACAAAACAAATACTCATTCTAATAAATTTACTACAGTACAGCTTAGCTGCTTCTTAAGAAGTTGGGTGCTCCTGCTAAAGACTTGCTCTGATCTTCAGAGGCTTGTTCTGGCAGCAGCTTTATTCTATTAACATCTGAAAGTTTCATATTCTCACGTCTAAAACACTGTTTGGCACCTCAAAGAAGATTCTTTTCCTCTTTTGCACATGGGTTTAATGAAGGGGAAAGCACAAGCAGAGCAAAGAGTAAAAAAAGCCAAACCTGAATGTAATTATAAGGTGGTACAATGTTGAAAATAATTAAGACATTATTTAAAATAAGGATAACATAAAGACACCCAGAAAGAGCAGAGGAAGAAAAAGAAAACACAGCTCCCAATAAAAAACACTAATATTCAGAGGAAAATTTTGTACTATTTCTAGCTAAGCTTCATGTTTTTCTTTGAAGGTGAAAAATTTAATCTTAATACTCATTTATCAAACACAAGCATCAAAGCTTAGAGAGGAAACAGACTAAACAGCTGATGAATTCATCTATCCCACGAAGGGGGCTTCTTCCTCTTTTACCTTTCAAAGTTTGTTTCTACTTTAAACTTTTCTTCCCCCTTCAGTGAGAAGTTATCACCTCAAAACCCAGAAAAACATTAATGCCTAATAATTTACACCAGGAACTTGCTGAATGGAAATGCAGGATCATAAACATCTATAATGTGTTAGCCAAATTACAGATTTGGAAACTTCGTATGTCTGGGGATAGGAGAAAAGCAGGG